>NW_019525097.1:147836-200381 GCF_002814215.2 Seriola lalandi dorsalis | reverse complement strand
GGTGGGGGTGGGGGCTCCTTATGCGACAGCCTGACATATCCCTCCCTGGCCAAAATAGAAAATAATTATTTTCCTTGTCTGAGAGTGACACCACGGCTCTTTTTTCCCCCTCTCTCTTTAAGCTTTGCATTTGCTGACAGATAGGATTCCAAATTTGCCCTTTCATTTTTTTTTCCTTTTTCATTATTATTATTTTTTCAGCATTTCTGTTTTTTTTTCATTATGATTATTACTTAAAAAATAAAGTAGAGAGAGATATGAGCAATGCAGGGGAGAGAGAGAGAGGGAGAGAGAGAGGGGATGAGATGCAGCAAAGGGCGCAGGCTGGATTCGAACCCAAGGCCTCCAGCGTCGGGACTCTGCCATGTTTGTGGTACATTCTCTACCAGGTGAGATACAGGGGCACACAGGAGTTTTCTAGTTCTGTGTGTGTTCGCTGGGGCTGGTTAATAATGTAAAGCACCAACCAAAATACATCCACAGCATACAGAATATAAAACTGTAAAAGTACTGAATACGACCAGGAAATGGTTGAATCCTGGAGACCCATGTTGAAGATGACGCTGTGCAGTAGGCCTGAACAATTCATCTAAATATTATCGAAATGGCAATATGGCCAAATCACAAGAGCTGCAATTCTTTTGATAAAGGTCAAATGTGACACAACAGACCAAAAATGAAAAATAAATGAAAATGATGAAAATGAAATGAAAAATGACCATTACAACTAAAATCGTGACTCATCTCGCAATCGCAATATCTTGAAAAAATATTTTGCGTATCATTCAGCCCTACAATACTGAGTTATTAATCAAGGTTTCTATCCGAGTTCCCACGACTTGACACCATCTTAAATCTTGCAGCTTTGATGACAGATCAAATTCCAGATTTGCCCCCCTTTTTTTTTTTTGTTCTGGTTTGTGAAACTCAATACTTTTTTAAGTTTCCGACTGAAATGGATCAAGTATCAAGACCTGTCAACTTCCGAGCCTGACCGAGTATGTCAAAGTACTTTGTGACAAATAAATAACTGAACTATTTATACAGCTCAATCTCGCCTGTTGCTTTTGCCCTGGCTGGCTCTCCCACAGCATCGTGTTGGCCGCTGTCCTCCTCTCCTCCTCCTCTCCTACATCTCTCTCATCATTAGCTGCAGCTCTCCCTCCCTGACTCTCTCTCTCTTGCCACTTCAGCTGCCACAGCAGCTCTGGTTGAAGCCTGGAAATATTCAAAACTAATTAACTGGATAGCTAATCACACTGATCGGAGTGTTTCCTCACACACCAATATCTCTGGTCCAGACTGTCCAGACTGTCTATATATGTATATATGTATGTTTTTATATATTGTTTACGTAAGTTTTCTCTGTTTCCGTACATGTTTTCTTGCAGGAAGCGGGTGGTGGTGGTGGTTTTGATGTTCGCTTTGCAAGAGCTTAAGCCGTCGTCAAGACAAGAAGTTAGAATACGCCCTCTGACTGCTACAATGACTCACTACAAAGCAGCATTACAAGATGGGACAGGCTGGGGCTAAGTGGTTAGCATGCTAACTTCAGCAGAACAAAAGAAGTGGTAGAAATAGGAAGGAAAACAAGAGTTAAAATTGGCATTGCCTTCAACCACCGGAGACTGTGCGCTTGGTGAGTAAAGGAATGAAACTGGTAAATAAAAAGCTGTTAATGCTAGCGTTAGCTATGTAGCAAAAACGTACATGTAGCACCTTTAATGTTATGCACTTGTACGATATTGACAAGCAGCTATGTTAACTGTCTTCTCTGTTGAAATAAGATTGTGCCCATTTGGCAGCTACAAATAAACAATGTATGGGAAACACATGGCTTTAGTATTCAGGCAGTAAAGTATTGTTTTGGTATTGGTAGTGAGACTTGAGTATTGTGTGGTGCAAGTAACAAAAAACCTCTGACGATTACCTGTCTTGAAAAAACTGGACACTGAGTGTCTTTGCTTGCTTACAACCCACAAATCCAATCAAGGTTACAATCCTTATTACTACTCAGCACGGAGGGGACTGGCTGGTCCAAGCGGGGCAGCTGGGATATTGAGTTTCTCCCCATCTGTCTCAATATTGCTGCAGACGGGGGTCAGAGTGAGCTGCTGTGTGGGAATGTGGGAGATTCCCTCTGCCAGAGCCAGAATGAGACTGACTAGTGTGGGCCTTTCTGTCTCCACGGTCCTAGCATGATGAGTCCTGTCAGTGCCGGGCCGCCTCCTCCCCTTCTCGGGCTGCCCTCCCGTCCGGCCTGATTATGTGTTAAATCCGCCCATGTGTCGGGATGGATGTGGAAAGAATGCACGCTGAAGGGAGCCGAGCAGGGCTGCAGAGACCCGGAGAGAGCAGCCTGGAGATAGCACCCCATTAGAGTGATAAAAGAG
Source organism: Seriola lalandi dorsalis (assembly GCF_002814215.2). Taxonomy (NCBI): domain Eukaryota; kingdom Metazoa; phylum Chordata; class Actinopteri; order Carangiformes; family Carangidae; genus Seriola; species Seriola lalandi. The sequence goes on along the minus strand of NW_019525097.1, from coordinate 197,988 downwards.
GCAGAGGGAGGAGAGCAGCAGACAGGACCAACATGCAGGCCCCCGTCGCTGATGAATGCCAGGTGGAGCGGGTCAAGCGTGATAAAGGAAACTGTTTATTTTCTTATTTCTTTTAAAAAAAAAAAAACAAAAAAAAAACACCATTGCTTTCTTTCCATAAAACGCTTACCGCTGCCGGTCCGATCGGATTTTAAATATCATCTCTAAACACAGGCATGGTACAATGAGGAGGCTGTCAGCTGTGTTTTTATAAGTATGCTACCTCCTAGTGTCTTTTCCTCCGTCTCCGTCTGATTCTGACACCCAGGGCTGAGCTGCCCTCCTGAGGTTTGGTATTATTTGAAACGTTCTTATATCTATATTATTTTCTGTATTCAGGTGTCAGTTACAGAGAGATTACAGAGTTTTGGCACCAATGCTAAAATGCTACTTTTTTGCAATACATTACTTGTGTTTCTGGCTCTGGAACTGGTGAACCTTGACTTAAGAATATTTTAGCACACTATTTTTATTTTTTATTTTTAAAGAAGCAAACTTTCAGATGCAGGACTGGATTACCAACCATGCAGAGGGCACAACTGCCCCAGGCCCTCAGCAGCTTTAATGTGTGTCAGCTAGATGTGCTAATTTGGGAATATGGACCATAAAGCACGACAGTGACAGGAGCATGAAAGTGGGTCTTCCTCACTGAGCCCTGGCTTTAAAAGGTCTCGTGTCAAAATCTAGTTTCTATTCTCTGTTTTTGTCCGTGCTCATATGTTAAATGTTGTTGCAGCTTGGAAAGAAATTTGCCTAATGTCAAAAGTGCCATGGTCGCATTTCAGTTGGTACCAAGCAAAATATCCCCATTATCCAGAGCTACCTGTAAAGTAAACAAAAAGAACCACCAAGGCATATTCTCCCTCAGTCTTGTCTGATCACTTCTATTGCACTGCAATCCAATGTTAATACTGCCATAAACATCCTCTGTCAGCTATTTCAAAATGCCCTGTGTTTAGTTGGCTGTTCAGACAACCATGAAATGCTATTTAAAAAACCCAACTCCTGCGTTATGTTTTTCAGTTTTACTTTCAGGGCATACGATTAGGACCATGACCGTGCCTCACGATTATAGAGAAGGATGTCAATAGCTCACACAGAGCTTATTTCTTATGCATTAATGTAGCCTCGGGCGTATGCGTGTTGCTTTTATTAGATGTGACTTATGTTCTTTGCCTCAATAAATTGGCCCTGGTGTGGACATTCATCAGGCTGTGTTTACTGGCATTTTATGCATGCTGAACTATGGCTGCATCGCTTTTATGGACTAAAGCCTGCTGGTGTTTTCCCCTGCAATGCAAGAGGCAGTACATCTTGTGAGTAATTTCAGAGCAACACAGGCGGGCAGACCTGGGGAAAAAAAAAAAAATTCTAGCTGAGTATATTTCTTTTACTTGAAAGGCCAAAGAACAGCTCAGCTGATCTCATCCTGCAGGTGATGTGTGGACTTTTTGTAGCAAAGGTTTTTTGGAGAAATCGAGTTATTTCTTAAAGCTGCAGTGCGGAATGTTTGTCTCCCCCTTCTGGCAATGAGAGCAATTACACAAATAGTGTTCTCAAACATTCTTTGTCCTCACCATCGATCGCTTTCTTTTCTCGATCAGGGTTCGGTAAGTAAGGTTGGTCTCAATTTCTATTTAACAATCCATTAGATGGCGGCCAGAACATAATTAAAGGTTAATTTAAGATATTGATTGATAAAAATGCAGCTGGAATTAACATCATTACTGTTCACATGTGGCACTGTGGCTCACAGTCACATATTAGATGTTTGTCTGATTTACTGAACTGGTCAGTATCACACATCGTATGTCCGCTATTTCAGGTTTTTAAAGAGGGCAACAGAACCTTTGGAACTTCCTGTCAGAACTTTTCAGAATAAAAGCTTACAATAGCTGAAATTGCCAAAGAGGAAGTGATTCTGTGGGGAACTGTTGCTGCAATGGCCTGATGCCGCCTCAACATGGATAAAGCATCAGAAACTTTTTTCCGATTTTTCTTATTTCTATTCTGTCTTTGTCGATTTGGTTGCTCCCTCTTCTCCTCTGGCAACCAATCATTACTGGTTGACGTGAAATACATCGCTACCAGTGGGCTAGCAAAGGAATGTCGCCATAGACACCAGATTTAAAACAGCAAAAGACAGAGAGATTTACCTGGCGCCAATAGGCTTTGTATGAAATCATTTGGCAAAGGGCTTGAATGTCCCATACTCCAGCTTTAAGCCTACTGTGGCGCTTGCTTACATTTTATCTATAGCTTTGCATGATCTAAAGTGTAAATTCCTGCGTCTTATACTTTTAATGATTCACATCCAAACACATTTTGTTTTTCAGTCTGATCACAGGAACAACAACAGTAGCAGCAGGTGTGCTTTTCTTTTTTCCTCATAGCACATTGCACCGCTTTAATTCTTCTTTTCTTTTTTTTTTTACCAATAAAAGAAAGAGATGCTCAGAAGCTGCGTTTTTTTTTTTTTTTTTTTTTTTTTTGCCTGCAGACATGTTAATCTCCCATTTATGAGAGGCACGGCGCCTACCCAACTCCGGGACACAGTTGCAGAACCCCACAAAAGAAAAGGAAAAGAACCGAGGTGGTGGTGAAAATCTCTTCACGGGACGGAGATAAGAATTTCTCAATGTCAAGCCCCCTTTCAAACAAGCTCATTTCGAACACCAACACCTCCAGTGGTCTTGGGTAGAAGAAGGGGGGGGGGGCACTAGGACATGGTTACAATGAAGCTTAAGAAGAGAGTTTTTTAAACAGTTAAAGAACCTGATGTCATATTGCGCTGGATCCTCCCTCCACCCCACACATATTTGGAATGACTCTGTCTGGCTTGCTGCTGCACTCCACACATACAGACAATCGGCCCATTCAGCTGAGGTACCTGTGCTTAGCAGGAGATAAGTAGCTTTCCATGAGAAACAAAGACAAGATTAGCATTCCCTTACACTATGTTGGAGGGCACGCAGCTTTGCCCTCTAAGCAGGGAAAGCCCGAAGGAAACGCAGGCCTGCTCGACTGTGCACAGCTAAGATCAAAGTCAGACGCTGATTAAGTTATACTGAAAATTTAGGCTAATGCTCCTGCTGCGGTGCTAAAAGTAATGCTACACAGCCGGTTCAGGAAGTTAACCCTAAAAGTGGAACTAAACAGCAAATCAGTGAACACTGTATCAGATCTAAATCAAGATTAGTGTCACTTGCAGTAACCTCAATTTATATTGGTTTGAATTTAAGAAATAAGTAGCTTCAGCTTTGCTAACCGTGGTGACTTTCAAAGAGTCAATTCACCCATATTTGAATGCAGTCCATCACCTATCTCCAGTGGTATTTGAATCTATGATTTTTGCCTCCAGCTCGATACAGCAAAGGAACTGCTTTCTACTTAAGAAACAGTTCCTTTAAAATTGCTGACAGCATTTTCTGTGGATTACCCAGAATAATCAGTGTAGTGTTTATAGAAGGAGATTATTACATTTTTTTAAATGTCCTCTATCAAAGCTCTGGGTCCCATGAATGATATTCATTCAACTCCACATTTTATTGGGTTATTGGTTGGCAGAAATCTCAGAAACAGATCCTAGTTCAGAATTTGGCTAGATACTTAAAATGTGTTTTTTTTGTAGTCGGGTCAACCGACACTTGAAAGAATAAGGCTGGTTATAATCTTTATTGTTGGGGAATCCCATGAAAGATTAAAACTACTGACCTCCATTGTTTATTTTGAGTCAGTCCCTCATACACCATCCTGCTTTTATCACTAGAGCAACAAATGTGCTATTCATTACTGTTTGAGCAACATTTGCTAAAATTCACAGCTGTTTTTAGAGATTTCGAAACATCTTTTTTAATAGCTTCCATATTTTACTGTTTTCTGAGTGATCCAACAAAAATATAGCAGATTTCAGGTAAAACACTCAGAGAAACCAAATCCTGCAAGGTTGGATGGTGGGTCCAGGTGGGCGGGGCTTGGGGCATGGTTGTGAGCAATGACTCCTTTGTTGTGACATCACAAACTTCCAGAAGTTTTCATTTTAAAGTGTATATTTATGACTTTTCTACATCTAAGTAGGAACTAATGGCTTTGGGGATGGGTGCCAAGACATGGTGGTGAAGTCAGAAAATATTGACTGGACCGAAAACTAAAAAGTTGTTTTTTTCATGTAATTTGTTGACAAGAAAAATATAAAATAACATCAATCTCATCCTGTAAACTATAATTCTAAGGGATAAATCTAAAACTGTGAAGCTGAAACCATCAAACAGATGCATCCACCGATGTTATGAGTGAAATATAAAGGAGGAGGTAATATGAGCTTTCAAAAGACAACTGCGTCAGCCGCCGACAGCAACACAAATTGCCAAACAACACACTCGAACACCTGTTTTCTCTTTCAGCTCTCCTGCTGATTTACTGCATGGATTTTGGAGGTGGAAAATGAAGGGCGTTTTAAGATTAGACTCATTACATCAGTAAATTTACGGCCTCTCACTCTTGCCTGAGCTGGATCTTGAGTCTGTGCACACCGTCCTCCTAAGAGGCCTCTGCTTCTTCGAGTTATCATGCAGAGTGAGCATTTTGAAATGGATTCTCAGTGACATGGAAAATGTCCCTGCCTAATCGCCTTTTGTTTAGTTCATTTAACTCACATGGAAACAGGAGAGATGGCCCTTAAGGCCAGCCAGGCAGCTACCTTTAATGGATGAGGTGGTCAGCTCTGAAAGGCAGCTGTGCTAAAAAGACACTGCAGATGAAGCCAGGAAAGCACTGCATTCTGGGGATGAAAAGCACAGGGGTCCAAAGGTCTGACCGATCCGCAGCCCCCCTGCAGCCCAAGCGAAATCGGCACTGAAAATGTCCCCTGTCAGCAACTGAGCATTATCTCTGAATTGTGCCAGTGCCTGCCCAACCCAACCCTCCCCTCCTGACCCAGCACCCTGCCCATTCAAATCCACCACAACCTCTCATCTGGTCCCAGAGCTGCAACAGAAAGGAATGAAACAATGTCAAACCAGCCGCTCATCAGGCCCCCGTGGCCTCCTCCCTGACAAAAGACACTTAGACACTTAGATTCAGATGACCCAGGAGAGCTGACTCAGACCTGGACTGCTCTTTCAGGGTTGGTTCATCCAAATTACAAAGAAAATATATTTTCTCATTCACCCCTTTTCAGCCAGACACCACTTGGGAGGAATGGGGTAAACAAATAGGGAATTATATGAATCAGCATCAGATAATTCACTAACCTTCAATTTATTTATTCTCACACACTAAGACTTCCTGTTTTGCAGAAATTGATTCATTTCTGGAAGAGACATGAGGGTTTCTGACAACAGAGCCATCCTAGGCACATTTTAAGTTCTGCTTCCTCTGCTCTGGATGTGAGTGGGGCAAAAAAGTGTGAAGTTATGTAATAAGTTATTGATTTTCCTCTTAAAGGAAGACTGAAGTACAGAGCCAGTGGTCTGAAGCCTCCCAGAGGAGCAGCTCCACTGACAAACAGGGCCCTACCCGTTTCCCTCTTAAGGTGGCGGAACCCTGAGCCCAGTCACATATCACTTTCACCCTCATGTCACGGGGACAAGACACAAAACACCGCAAAACGTTGTCTTCTGACATGGGGGTTCACCTGTCTGAGCACATGCCTTTCAGGCAGTCAGCAGGCAAGCAATTACAAAAAAAAAAAAAAAAAAAAGGCATCTGTGCCACAGTTTGGATACCTAAAAAGGGCAAAAGCGTGGAATCGCAAGAGATATGGAGGCAGGGATCGATGGAGATGTCTGAACCTGTTAGTGCAAGTGGAGATGAGGGCCGCTCAACCGTGGGGAGGGTTCTTTTGTCATGCAGGGAGAGGGGGAGTGGAGGGGGGCCGGAGAGGTGACTCTGCTGGCGATCAGGGGTCAACTGCTGCGATCATCCATCTTCCGTCTTGACAGTGTCCTGTCAGCCGGGGCGCTCGTGTTACTAAACACAACAGGCAGGCCTCCATTGTGGCGCTGGCACTGGTCTGCAGCCATGTGTAAATGAAGTTAATATCCACTGACCTCATGCATGGACTAATGCGGACCCTGATGTCACCTTGGAAATAACACTATCTGACGCTGAAGTCACAAAGGTCTCCCTTTTAAAAGGGGGGTTTAACAAAGTCCCTCATCGGTACAACTGACCATATGGCTTTGTTTGCGTGAGAATGAGGGATGTTTACTGGGTTTCTGTCTTTTCATATGATGCGACATGGGGTCTCAAATTTGGACTGACAGGTCAGATTCCAAGACCTGAGATAATGATAAGTCGTGACTCCTCCGCTTTTTGTGCTTCCTTGCCATCTTGAAGCGGCATTAAATAGCTGGTTGGTGCGATTTGCATTTAAAATCATGGCCTGTCTTTTCATTGTCAGAACCAGAAAGCACACACACCATCATCAACCTCTCCTCAGCCCAGGCAGACACAGATGTTCGCACTGCATTGCAAACCTTTCGTTTGTTACAGGAAACTTTTATTTTTCATAAAACCTGTCCTACAACAAGTACATACCGCTGACGTGCCAACTACTGTTGCTTCTGAGCGGGGGAGTCCGGGGATGGCTTTAACATTTTTGACATTTTTGTCTCTATCTTGGAGCTCTTTTAAGTCAACGCGTTGAAAATGCAAACACATTAGCACTGACAACTAGCATGAAATATGTCTACATATAAACATGACATAAGTTTGAAAAACAGGCAATGCTCTGACAGTTACCTCAAAATTATTATTTTTTATCTAAAATTGTCAGTGTCTGCTACAGGGTGCTACATCCTGGAATAAGGACTAAATTGAGCAGGTATAGAGTGAATATATATGTAAATATGCCATAAACATATAAATAATCTAAAAAATAACAACAACATGCTAGTGACGAGGAGTTAAGAGTAAAGAAACGCTGTGTTAGAAGTATTTGGGGGAAAGGAAATCTCTGTACGATTTGTTTTAGATCCCAGTGATGTTTTCTGAACAAGGTTTGTGCGCCTACAACAGTTGAGTGGATTGAGCCTTTTCCATCAGCTGCTTGATATTCATGTATGCATGAGTCAGTAGCTGGAGCTTATCAGCAGAGGGGAGAGACAAACCCATTACCAGTGACCAGGCTCTGGCAGCCTCCTGTCCTCCTTTTAAGCTCAGCTCTCTCTGCGCTTAACACTGTGTGTTTTAGACCCATCTTTTACCTCAGTGTGATATCTACCAACGCAGGAACCAGTCGGGCAAATAATTAGTCATGACAGGCCTTTTGTTTCCTTGCCTTTTTCTACAAGTACAGTTCAAATGAATATAACTCTGACTCAAATATTTGCCTAGCCAGATGACTCTGTGAATGAGCCCCCCCCCCCCTCAGTGAATGTTTTTCGTAAGTAAAATGAGGCATTTGTATTTAATTTGACGTGTTGACAAGGCAGCTGGATGCCACAGAAAGCGCTGCTGGCACTGGTTCAAGCAAGTGTATCCAGGGAAACAACTTCTTCTCATTTGAAAATGTGTATCTATATAAGAAAAAGGGTCATTGGATGTGGAAGTAAAATAAATGTTCGTCATTACAACTTGCCAAATCACAATTTCAAACATTCTGCCGTCTCTTCATCCTCTGAGGAAGCAGCTGTGGTTTGGTCTCCACTAATGAGAGGGAACTAGATAGAGCGAAAAGAACTGTACAGTAATAACTTCTAGTCGGCATCTCCTCTCAGCAGCGTAACTTCCACTGAAATGTAACACCCTTTTTGACTGGCCCTGTTACAGAATATAGAGCACAGAAAAAAAAATTGAGAGGGGGAGGGCAGTATTGAAAATCCTCTAATGTAAGGAAATCAGTGCTTGGGTAAAGACAGTTCAAGTAAGGGACAGCTGTAAGAACTAAAGTCTTCCTCTGCAAAGACATTTGAATTTTTTCATGCAGTCAGTTGTGTACACAGTAGTGAGTTTTCTTATTTTTGATAATACTGTATAAAAAACAGTGCAACATTTGTGATTTCTGACAATATGTAATATTGTTTTAATGTTTTTTTGGAAAATGTTTACCTTTTGAAAAAAGCTGCCGAAATGAAGACAATGATAATTGGTCAGTTGTTCCTGCGACCAACCAGCACCTGATCGCTGACATTGGCTGTGCATGGGGAGTTTTGTTCACAGTCCAAGTAACTTTTAAGACGGTGGCTGCAGCAAGAAAGTGAAGGATTATGCTTGATTGTAAAATACAGTAACTCTTGGAAAATATTGAAAATCAAAATCAGAGAAAGTGGTTGGTTGGACCCCTGTAGCTGTGAAACATCCAACTTACAAATTCAAACATAAACTTGTTTTGAGGCCAATTATTTAGTTAACTCATTAGTACGTCACAAAATTACAAAATTAGCAGCAATCATATAATTTTTTTTTTTAAACAAAAAATCAAAAGGTAGCAGCTTCTCAAATGTGAAAATGTTCTGTTTTTCTCTGTCTTCCATGATAATAGATTTAATATCTGCAGGGTTCGGACTCTAAAAGCCCTAAAAAAAAATAATCGGCATAGAGCTACAACTTGTAATTATTTTCAATTATGTCTATCACAAGGTCCCTGCCGGAGGTGATGTGTTCAAATATTTTGTTTTGGCTGAACAAAAGTCCAAAGATATTCCAGTTACAATTATATAAGACACGGTTGAGACACAGGAACAAGTGGATATTTGAAATTAAATTACTTAAATGGTCAAGCCATTAATCACTTTTAGTTTCTCCGAAATCTCCTATCTCAAGTGCTCCCCTTAGTGATCAGTTTGAAGACACATCCAGAGCAGAGGTGACCACATCTGTGTGTGGCTGCAAGGAGGGAAAAAGCCCCGGGCTGTGGAAGAATGCTACTGTTCAGCTCCCATCCATCAACAATTTATTTCAATCCTGAGTGATTTAGACCCATTTGGGTCTCCTGTGGATGCGCACACCTGTCATTTGCATAATTAAGCTTAGGAGCATTTGTAAGACAGCCATTTTGTGTATTAAATTCACACCTTATCAATCAGGGGCGAGGGGGGGGGGCGTCGAGATGTATGAAGACCTCCTTACTCTTGGCTTCCTGGCTTCATTTGAAATGCTAAATGCGTCTTGTTTTTTTTTTGTTTTTTTTCTTCTGCAGCCCCTGGAGCTGGGTCTGGTTGCCCGGGCTGCCTGGTGGCTTCCATAGATGTTAACTGTCGTGGTCAGACCCTGACTGCTCAGCCCCTTCCCTCAGGGGGTGGAGGTGGTGGGGGGGTCGGTGGGGGGCTCAACCATCAATCAGTCTCCAACTAACTTCTGTCCAACTCTCTGACAGTCAAGATGGATGGTGCCAGCTTCTACAGGATGCTGTATCCTCTCATTAATTCTCTTGTTAGCATGCACTGATAGCAGCAAGATACCGTCAGTTTTATCTGTTTTCCACCAGATAGAGGGCTCCCCCTTTTCCTTTTTTTTTTTTTTTTGGGCGAGGGTCAACAGTTAATCACGTCGCAGCCACTGGTTATTTAGTACCACAGTGATCCGATGTGTCAAAATCGGACAACATACATTCCCGGGATTGAGCGGAACAAAGAGACCAGTGTCCTCCCACAAGGGCCCTCTCTCTGCCTAAACGACTCTGTGGCTCCATTGCCACCAGTAGCCAGCGCTAAACAGGACCAGAGAATGAATGGGCGCTATTTTCACAACACGCACTTCTTCGCAAAATGAAGGCCGCACAAGGCTGCCGGGGACACTTCAACTGGGCCCTTTTTTTTTTTTTTTTTCCCTCAACACCCATCGCGACTGAGGCCCGCCGAACACAGCAGGCGGAGAAGAAGAAGAGTGACATTTACTGCCACAGGCCGCCACACAAAGAGTTAAAGAGAGACAGAGGGGGCGAGGGGCGTAGGGGTGAGAGACAAGGGGTCCCTCATCACTGACGGTGATGAATGAGAGGATCACAACACATTTCAGAGGAGGCCTTTAGCGTCCTCGCGGGGAGCTCCTCAAATGACATGACTGACAGCTCGACTCGCTCGCTCCACCTGCACCCACCCTCTGAATATTTTACTTGGTGACCGTTTTACAATCATAGCACACTGCAGATACTAAAACAGGCCAGTTAAGGACTCTCTTGAGGAGTCAGTTTGCTTCAGATAAAGTGCTTATCAGATCACCGAACTGCATCTGAAGTCACCTTTCGAATGCTGGAATTTGGAAAACTACAAGGTTTATGATCCATAAGAAGATATTTTTGTAGTTTTAAGAACCAAAAACCACCTCAATGTAGTTGTACATCTCCTCTCTCAGGCTTTTCTCTGGAGCTCTAATAATAACAACAGGACAGTGAGCCAATCAGAAGAGAGGAGGCTCTGAGCCCATCTTCTGATTGGCTGACTGTTTTCTGAGTGATTCAACAAAAATATAGCAGATTTCAGGTAAAAACACCCAGAGAAAGCAAATCCTGCAAGGTTGGATGGTGTGTTGGTGGGTCCGGGTGGGTGTGGCTTAGGGCATGGCTGAGGACAGTGACTGCTTTGTAGTGACATCACAAAGTTACAGAAGTCCTGACGGCTCGTTTTGAGGCTCAGTTTCAGAATACAGGCTGTGTGCATTTCTCTGTGGACTGAGTGCTTTGATACTTTCACAGTAAGAATACAGAACCTAGACCTGCTTCATAATCAACAAAGACATGGAAATCTCCCTTTGTACAATATGGGACCTTTAAGTTTTTCCATGAGGACAAAACAGCAGAAAACTTGTTTGAAAAGTTAAATGAAAACTAAACCCTCACAACCCCAGAATGCTTCAAACAAAGAGCCTGTCAGATCCTCTAACAGCATCTGAAACCCTCTCTCCAGTGTCAGAATCAGGTGATCAAGGACAATATTTGCTACTTCCTGAAACCAAAAAAATCCATCATCATCTACCGCACACAGCCATTGACCAGGTGGGTGGATCTTCTTCTGCTCATGTTTGTTTGTACAACAGAGTACAGCAGAGTAGTGTATAACACCTCAAATGTTTTTTTGACGGGCAACTGTTAAAAAAATATCCCATCAGCTGTAAGATGATGCGCTCTTACAGCACTGAGACAAACTAGTCCAGTGTCCAAAAGCCAGGATCTCACATCTCTAACGGTCACAGCCACTTGGACTTATTGCTGCGCTGTTCAGCTGAAAGAAATAGTCTGAATAGCTTTTAGATTGTTCTTGGGAGGGGGGGGGTTGGTTACTGAATGGACAATTTAATGCCAGTGGAGCCGCTGGAAGAAGTGCTGATGGTGCACCGTGATTCTCATTTTATTTAGATTAACTAGCCCTTAATACAAAGGCTTCTCATGCCTCAGTGGAGATAAAGCTCATAAAGGTGCAGCATCGAGACTGGAACTTGTTCCACACACACATTAAGAAACAACCTGAAGGTGGGTTCATTGTGCTGCTACAGGTATTTGTTTTAACTGACACACAAGCAGATTAATTATTAAAGACATGCAGCGGTCTTCTGTTCTGTTAGCTTCAGAGCTATTGGCTGTTGTGCTGCATCGCTTCCCCCTGTGGAGATAAATCATGGACTTTCTTTCCTCCCGAGGGCACAACTGGATCTCACACATCTACGCATATTAAAACAACAGGAACAATAAAAACCAGGAGCTCTACAGGGGTTGATAGCCCGCGAACATTAGAGACGTAGCACAACTTGAGGCGGGCTGTGTTGCTCTAAATTACACGTCCTAATATATTTCATTAACACACCTCCCTCAGAGGGGTCCCTAATGGATGACAGCGTGGCATAAAAGCTTGTCTGCCAGGGACACTAATTTGTTCTTAGACGCATTCCCTTCAATTATTACTGGCTGCTGCTCCTTCATAAGCTGCTTAGATTGAGGCTGCCCCTCTTTGCAAAAAAAAAAAAACGGCTACAAGGCGGGCCACTTAAGTTCTTTGACCTAAGTCGCCCCGCTTTTAATCCATAGTGATTTTTATCTTTAAAATCAGGTGGCCACTGAAAATAATCCTCTGAGTGACGGAAGGCATCTTATTGTTAGTTGTAGCTGAAGGAATCCACCACAACACCAATAACAACAACGACGACGGTGGCGGCGACAAAGCATAAATGAGGCTGCCTGCTTTTGACCTTCTTGTTAGGCTCCTTCATAAATATCCCGAGGCCTAAATGCCACAGCACGGCGGCTATTTGTTTCCCTTTCTGTCAAGGTCATTTGGCCGGGGCAGAATAAGAGAGATACTGAAAAGACTGGCTGGACTTCCTCTAGACCTGTGTATTCTGCTGGTGATTGTCTTGGCTCCCTGCCAGCGAGACGGAGAGGAGAGTGTTTGAACTGAGGAGCTACTAAACTCAAGTTATTATTTAATCCCAGTGTCAACAGAATGGTGGCTATAAATTAAGAGCCTCGTAATCAATTAACAAGGATTCCAATTATTACGCCGAGGATGTTTGGCCTCAATACTTTATCCATCTTTACTGCTGTCAAATCAGCTGCTTTAATCCCATTTGCCAACACAACTATTCAGTCCACTATGCCTAAATTGTCATTTACCTGCTTTGCATAATCAAATCATAAATACTGCCCCAGTTTATTTCCAGTTTTTTTTTTCCTTGGCACACCTTTTGTTGTGTGAAATCCAGGATGCCCCTGACTGATTGCTAAAAGTTAATTCAACAAGAATCAACTGTAGGAATGCTAATGAGTCACTTTCTTTCCTGATCATTAATACAAAAATAGAAGATGCAGGTACTCACGTTCACACGCGTCTCCTTTCTGATGAAATCCAGCTTTGCATATACATTTCCCAATGGGCACCAGCCATTCCCCCTCGGCGCTGCAGTGCATCTTGGGAGAGTTGTCGGCCTCCTCCTCGGCGTCGCTCACGCACACGCCCTCGACCTCCACCAGCGAGGAAAACTCCGATCCCGTCACGGTGTCCGGGAACGTGGCCAGGTTCTCGATGATAGACCAACACTTCTTGTAATAAACTTTGACAGACACCAGGGCGATGCACGCCCCTACATCCTGGAAGGCCAGGTAGAAGCCCCGCCTGGACAGGGGCCCAATTATGCGCACTTCTGTGTTCAGCTTCATCTTCCTCTCGCCCAGGTCACCCTGGGTGAAGCTTTCATCTGCGGCGATTGTGTCAATTTTCACGTACTGGTTCTCCCGTAAGCTCCTGCCCACCTCTGAATCCGTCTCCTGGTAGTACAAGTTGAACGTCTCCTTGCAAGTGCCCACCACACCGGGTAGGCTGTTACAATCCCTCAAGGTGAACTTCAGTTCCACAAAAATTCTCTGAGCATCGCCCTTCTCTATCCAGTTAGTCCGAAGCCAGTTATTCTGATTGGGCTCCATGACTTGGCAAACCTGGTAGGTGCGAATGGGAGTGTAGTTCTCATCCAAGCCGCTGATTTCTTCCCACTGCAACAAGATAACACACTTTGTAAATGAATGCACCCATTAGGGATCACGCCATGTTGAATTTATACCTAAAAGACGTCCATCTATCATTAGGTAGACGTCTAAATGATTGGCAATCAAACCAAACGGGGAGGCGATTACACTGTAATGAATATGACAAAGGTATATGAAATGCTGCAGTGAATGAAGGGAGATGAGTGGCTGCGTATTTATTGCACAAACACATCTTTAAAGAACAACTGTGCTCAGTTTATCTGCTTCTGTCCACATTATTTATTTACGAAGTTTCTCGCAGCCTGCTTTTAATCTGGCTAGCAAGTTGGAAGTGGATTGCTTCAGGCCTTTGTGCTCTGAATGTCAAAAGCCAGGAGAGTTCAGTGGCAGAAACGTCCTGTATTCTTTATCTTGTGAGATTTTTTTGCTGTTGAGTAAGAAATATGGGGCAGGGATCCTTGAGTATATTTCAAGCCTACTTTAAATATTGTAATTCCTATCACAGATGTGGGACATCAGGATAAAACATATATACAGTATATAGATATGGGGAGTACATCTGTGTTGCCTGCTATGCAGAGATTCTGCAGACTTACCCCATTGGGAGGATAGGAGATCCACTCCAGTTCTGTCTGCTGTGCCTTGGAGTCCAGCAGAATCACTAGTGACAGGAAACCGAGAGGCAGGTGGTTAAATCTCACCGGGGCACCGGTGGCTGGGTGTTAGTGATAGGCCACACATCTATATCTATAGCGCATATACCAATGACCTAATTTCTACCAGCAGCAGCTAAAGCAAAAAAAAAAAATGAAATCTGAGTGTAGTAACAGACAAGCAGGTTAAGATGTGGTGGGAGTCGTTACGCATACGCATTTGCGCGCATTTAATCTACTTCTCGTGGGTTTATTTTACGCAGCAGCTCATTAAAACTCTTTTTTTTTTGGAAGTGGAAGTTGTTGCGTTAACGTCAAACGCGACTGCTTCTGTATCCATCCTGCACTCACAGAACATGCGCTGCTGTATTTTCAGCTCAAAAACGGGCCATAAAACTAGTGGAGCCGTGGAAGTGGCGGCTTGTTCGCAGGTTTTTTTTAACCAAGCGAAGCACGAAAAAAAAAAAACAAACAGCCTGGTTTAAGTCCAGGACGCGCAAAGCGGCACCGCGGCGGCTGTAAGAAAAATGAAGTTGTTTTAATTTTGTGTAATAACAGCATATAGATCCAGTATCAGAGAGCGGGGGGAGAGAGGGAGAGGGGGGACAGCAGCCAGGACGCATTGCCGTAAAAAATAATTCTCCGTTACGTCTTACAGGTGACTGATATGGATGGAGGTCTGCGAAATCCTTTCTATAAACAGCGAGGATTTTCAGTTCATATCTGCGTTTACATCCACACCGCGCTCGGTTATTACGCTGTAGTTCTCACGGTGAGGAAATCAATACCTGGAGAGTGGTCTTCTGTTTTTACGCATCAGATTATTTCATTAATTTAACCACTAATCCGATCAATTAAAAGTGATAATTTGGAGTCATTACATCACATCTTTTCTTGGTGTTTTATTATCTTGATTCTGGTCAGTTTTAGAGTCTGAGGCTTGATTACGACTCCGCATCAGTCTGCTGTATTTTTTTTTTTTGCCTCCAAGAAACGAGACCAGTCAGGACTATTGGAGCCGACGCCACTTTTGGAGGAAGTGAGCCCCCGAAGCTGCGTCCAGAGAGACGGCTCACTCACTTCAAGCGAGGCGAGCCTGCCGGAGCGATCGATCCGCTGGATATTAGTTTGTCGTGGTGGGTAATTAATCTATAACGAGAAGGGTAGCTCAGTGGCAACTGAGTAAAATATTTTTTTTTTTAAAAACAGCAGCTTCTGCGTCTAACCCGCGTTCTATGGCTTTTAATTGCGGTGCGTAAAAACACCGTGCGGTCGCTCGCAAACAGCCCGGGCACAGACAGCGCTGTCACCGGCCTCATCTGACTGCGCCGGGCGCATAAAACATCCACATTTTTGAAGTTATTAAAATGGCGTGGGGTTTAAAAAAAAAAAAAGACTTAAGAAATAATCATTTAAAAAAACAAGGACGCTGTCTGCTGGATTTGGACACATCTCTGAAGGATGTCTTCCAAACGCGGCGGGATGGAAGAAGAGTCCAAACTTTAAGAACTTACCTTCCTTCGCGTTCTGTGCTTCCCCGCTGTCCACACAGCAGCATAAATGAAGGCAAAATATAATCCACACACACGGGAAAGACCTGGAGAGCATGGTGCAGCCGCGGGTTTCACTCTAGACCGTAACTCGCTTTGCCACTGTCTCGTACGCTTCCCATTGACGACACTAAACCGGCTCTATGTACAACAATCCGCTAGTCCCCACTCAAATAGCGTCTGCTGCCGCTGGGAGGAGACTGTGGCTCCGGTGATGTCAGTCACAGACACAGGCGGAGGGAACATCCAATCGCAACCTGCAGGAGGAAACGTCACGAAAATAAGAGGGCCACTCGGCGCGCGGAGGTGGCTGGGATTTTTTTTTTTTTTTTTTTTTTTGAGGGGTGGTAGGGGTGGTGGGTCCGCGGTGGAGGAAATGTTGTCACAACTTGGATCAGATATTTTTGGTTTTCTTCAGGAAAAGGGCAAGGGACGCTCCAGTACACGAACCAAAGAACACACACACACATACATACATATACACACACACACACACACACACACTTGGAGCAGCTCTTCTGACAAACACCGAGCTCCACACTTTCACAGTTTTTTTTTAAGTTTGTTTCATTTTCCAATTAAATATTTAAGTATTGATCTGTTGATTTTGAGAGTCGATCAGAAACACACAATTATATCCTTTTTAACACGCGAGCCGCTTTCATCCAAATACCTTTTCCATCTTAAACAGGAATTTGAATATTTTTTATTTATTATTTACATATTTTGAGTGCTTGAAGTGGGAAAAAAAACATGCCGGCACAGACTGCAAAGTGCCTGACTGGAATTAATTGGTTGATATCGGTCCTGTTTTCATCTGGGAACTGATTCACCTGGTAACATAAATATGCACTTTAATTTAATAGTTTCATCATATGTTATTATTATCGCCGTATCCCATGTTTACACCCTCCCCTTCCCCTATTAAAATGTAACACATTTACTCAGACATTTCAACGGATTTGCTTTGTACTTTTATCTGAGAATATTTCAACACAGTTACTTTTCCTGTAGTAAAATGTATTTTCAGTAACCGTAGTTAGTGACGTTGAGATTACTGGTAGAGTTTATTGCTGCTCTTTTAAACACAGTTAATGCCGCTGTTTTCTTTTCTTTATCAGTGTCTTACTACCTGTACATTTAAACTTACACTAGCTCTGCTCCAGCACCCAGAGCTTTCTGCTCCTTCTAGCGACTTTCTCATTTGATTCAAGTTGTTTACATGCTAGCAGATAAGCTAGTTACTTTAGCTTAGCAGTTAGCGCTAGCTTCTCTCTCGCTCTCTCTCTCTCTCTCTTGCTCAGTGTATCTTGAACAAATTAACTAGTTCATCAGAGTGAGATGTTGTTGTAGCTTCAGTGTAGAAGATTGTGATGTTTATTACTTCTTCGGTGATGTCTGCTCTCTTACCTTCGACACACAGCTGCGCTGCTAACCGTAGCCGCTCCGGTCTGTGACCATCCGCGTACACAGCAGCCTGCAGTGTGATTGGCTGTTGTTCGTGACGTATGAACAATCAGGTGGTGCTGTGGGCGGGACACCGCGACAGGCGCTTGTTGAGTTTACTGTCGGAGCTCCAGCTATTTTTATTTTTTTTTTATTTATTTAAACAAAAACAAATGACCCACATCCTGAAATGGAGAGGGAGGAGTACCGGCAGCTAGTGAGAAGTGCCGGTACGCATCGTATCAGTGCCCACTTCCAGCACTGCACATTTCCACTAATAAACTTCGTTTCTGAAATCAATGAACGATTAACATGACTTTTGCATTATTTTAATTCCAGATAAGATGCAACAACTTAACGCCTATGTGAACCAACAACAACACATTTGAAAATTAATTGAAAATCAACAAAAACACACAAAGAGACAAAGAGAAGCTCTGCTACTAAAACTATGACTTGTTGCAGACCTTGTTTATCACTTTCCAGTGATGCTGCCCCAAATTATTTGCATCACTGTGATGGATAGAGATGAAATGAAAACTGGAGAAAGCTTTTATTTGAAGTGTCAGTATACTTAAGTAAAAGTATCACAACATTAAAGGAGCTGTTTGTAAGTTTTGGTAATGCTACATAGTCAACAGTAGCATTTACAACTGTTCGCCAGTCTTGCTGAGAGCGTAAGCCATTGTTGCATTTACAGCTACAAGAGGTTATAATACATCCTCTGAGCAGCGCTGCTTCTTCAGGGCAGACTGGAGGCTACAGTGACTCGGTAAAGGGAAGTGACAATACAATTCAACTGTGCCAGAGCTAGCTGGTTAGCATGCTAACTTCAGTAGAACAAAAGAAGTGATAGAAATAGAAGCAAAACAAAATTGTTGCTTTCCACCGCTGGAAACTTGCAACGTTGCTTCTAGACTGGTAAGTAGACATAAGAGTAGACATAGATATATAAGCAAGTAGTTTATAAGAAAGTGCAACATTTTCCTCTGAAATTCAAATATAAAGTTACTTATAATGTAAATATTAAAAAAAAAAGTACAAGTATCTCAAAATACTAATATTCTTACTTCCTTTCAACTGTTGCGTCTTGACAAATAGCATTTTTTCACATTTGCACAGAATATCTCCATTGTCGTTGAGGAAACAAGAGCTTTCCTTCCATTTTCTTTTTCCTCCATTTGTACCACGTTGTGCGTCACGCTGTCACACTTGATCGTGACACCCACTGACTTCAGGTCAGGGAAGATGTGCTCCATTCTTGCTATACTTGGTTTGGGTCATAAGTGAACCCACAGTTTTCTGCTGCCACTGGAAAGGTGTAGCTTATTCACCATCAACACAGAAGAAATAGAGAATTTTGAGAATTTGTTTTTATAGCTCAAAATCTCAAATCACAAGTCAGTTCTTATCACCTTGAATTGGCTAAGAAAAACATGCAATATGTGTCATATATACAAAGGTAGAATATGGAGGCAAATACATAATTATAATGAGCTAGTTAAAGAGTTTTGTGTCAAAGCCTTTCCATTCAGCTCCTGGATTCTAACATGTGACTGTGTCTGAACATTTGAGCCACATACAGTATTTGATGCGGAGAGATTAAATGGTGTTTTCATCTGTGGAAGGTCACCTTAAGTAAGAGAAAGTCCCACTGAGACGGGCCATTCACACGACAGCACCTGATTCATTATTGCTCAGCTGCTCGAGAGACTTTGGCCATGAAGACGGAAGCGACGGGAGTCTTAAACAACAAAGATAAACAAAAAAATACAATTAAAGAGTCTAAAGTTAATTCCCCCACTTTCTCAGATGACTTGGCATATCACTTAAAAATTAAAGCATAAAGCAGAGCTCATTATCCCTTTATACATACAGCATTTGTTGCAGGTCACTAATTAATCTCCATTACCTCCGAAACAAGCAAAACAGCTGTAATTATGGCCAACAAATATTGATTAATAAACTGTGTACATAAAAATGGACAGAAGCAGACAAGGACTCACTTCAAGGTTTATTTACCTCTACTTTTTTTTATTTTTTTGTCTTTTTGTTTGTTTGTTTGGCCTGTTTATTATGCAAATTGCGACTAATCCCGTTTGCCCTTGATGCACAGTCGAATCCTGCATGGAAGTGTACAATGATTGCTGAATTAATCTGGATTAATGTTACCTTGATCGCGAACTGTCTGGATGACACCGTCACGACGCCAGTGTTTGGTGCAGACTTTGTGAGAGACGGGATGTCAAGAGTGTCAATGCTTCGTTTTTCAATCAACAATCTTTTAATATGGCAGTTTTGCTTTGCTTCCAGGTGACAGGAGGTTTCCTCTTTTAAAAGATGTTTCTGAAAAGTTAAGAAGAAGTGCAGCAAACATTTTAGCGCCCTACATCCTGAGAGGATCATTCTGGATTATTACAACTTGGGTCTTACTTCTTATTTCTCTGAGTTCTTGTCCTCAGTGTCGTCTTCCTGTGAAATTGGGGGTTGTTTTAAGGGCCTGAGGAGCACGTTACACAAATTGCACATAGTGAGAGTGTGTGAGAGAAAATGCTTATTCCGATGTTCTTTAGAGTCGGTATATTTAATCTTTGCTTTAAGACGAAGGGATTTTGTTTTTCCTCCACAGAATTATCTCCCAGCCCGTGAGGACAAACAGCATTTACACCCTCATGTAAGGAGATCAAATTTACAAAAAACTGAATTCTGAGATATTTTAGTGTTTAATCGAAAATTTCATCAGGATTTTTTTCACCTCTACCATCAGACATCACGTTCATTTTGAAGAATTTTGCAAAACCCAATGCAAGCTTCTTTTTTTTTTATGTTCAATCCCAAAATGCTTCAAGGTCCCATCCAGTCTAAGGGTAGATGTCCATGTGTTGTTTGATTATAGATCAGGTCGAGGTTCTGTATTAGCCTCAGTCCACAGAGAGATGCACACAGCCTGTATTCAGAAACTGAGCCTTAAAACCAGCCGTCAGGAAAAACTAAAAATGAAGCTTTCTCCAAATGTTAATGCGCTGTTATGTTTTATTTCCTTAAGTTAAAAAATAGAAAAATATTTCACACTGTTTGGCAGCAATCCTCTTAGCAGCATACATAAAAACAAATAAAGAATTAAATCATTAAAATATATGAATATATAATAAAATATGCACATAAACATCTTCAATATAACTATAAACAATGCCATTCTCAGTAAGATTAAATCCAGTTCTTGCAGGTTACCGTGTTAATATTATCAAGTCTTCCTGTAACAAATATTCTGACCTCTGACCTACCAGAACGCTTTTGTTTCAGTATCCGTTCCTCCCTCGACTGGTTTTGCTTCCATTGTGACAAACACAGGCTCCACTTCTCCTCGTAGATTAACAGTATATAAAAGTCAAGAACAAGTCGAAGCCCAGCAAAGATGTTTGTCATTGTCATTCTCCGACCACCCTGACTATCTTAACAGAAGCTCTTAGTGTTCGACTAATGTGAGAGATCTCTCTAAATTGGAAGCTGTCTGTTTCACCTCATTGTGCCGAACCTAAGCGTGCTAACTGTCGCCATGTTATCCTCTAATTACAGCCTCCCTGTTATCTTCATATGGAAGTGACAGAAAGCATTAGAGGTATTATGTTCAGCACTGACAGTAATGAAGCCGCTATCGTCTTGCCTTGTTGTTTTCCAAATTGATCGGCTAACACAGAAAAGTGCAAGTGTGCCACGTGTCAGGAGGTCACTTGGAGGAAGTTAGAGCTGTGAAACTTTTAGCGTGTCAGCACGCACCAGCTCCCTGTCAGCGCAGCCGTTTCAAGCTAATCTGGGTTCAGTTGGTGCTCTGTCGTAAATGGCAACAATGACTGGGGAGTGGAAGACGCAGCTGTCGCAACAACAAGATGCGCCGAGGCAGACTGTTACTGCAAACTGTGGACGGACACAAACCTAATGGACCCAGTTAGTGTTTACGGACCCACCTGTGTACATATCACTGACAATGGACACAACTTCCCTTATGGCCATGACAGGACCAGTTCAAACGGATGACATGTCATCTATTTTTGGATTTGACACTCATAGTCTTGGGATATAAATTTTATATCTCGTTGTTTTACACATTCTCCTCTTTATTCTGTGTCCTCTGCGTTTGATCGACCAGCGAACAAACTCTCTTGATCAATCAATTACTTAATTTCCCCGGGATAATCCACTCACCATCAACACTGTGTTACAAAGAGTTTTGGGTACAGACAGTTTATTAATTCAATTCAATTCAATTTTACTGCTCTTGTACCTGCATATAATGAAACCGAACATAGTCTTATCATTCTAATATATACAGTATGTATGTATATATATATATATACATATATATATATAGGATATTTTTACTTTATGCTACAAGCAACTATATAATCACTGGACACAAACGATAGAAAAAATTATATTCAACAAGTAGCATATATCCTTGTACAGTCTGTCAGTCAAATGTCCATATTTCTGTTGAGATGAGTTTCATTTAAATCAGATATATCACATGTCTCCTCAAGTTGAATGGATAGAAAACCATAAATCTGCTTGACAAGTGGGAAAAACACACTCTTATATCATTATATATCATTCATAACAAAGCAAACGGCAAAGACTGAGGTCACGGTCCCAAAATTCCCCAACACCCCCACCTCCGTCCAAAATTTCATTTGCAGTTATTTGGATTTTCAACATTTCATTTATTCAGCTTAAGTTCACTTATATTTTCCCTCCGGATACAGTCTGGCCTCCCCACGCAGCACCATATTTGGGGAGAATCATTTGTTCTCAAACAGAAGCATTTCTCCACGGCTCTTGATCAGTGTTGCATGACAGATGTCACTGGTGTTTACCTGTTGTTAAGTCTGATTTGTTGTTTCACGCAGGAGATGGGGCTAATAATCTTATTAATAATATTATTAATAATGTTAGCGATTGTTAATCATAACGTTATTTATAACATTATCATTATATTTTCCCTAATATATTTCTGAAAACAAATAATACAGAATAAAATGCATTCTTTGTAATATTCACATAATTTAAATTACCTGAGGGGGAGTTTACACTGCACACTGATTTTATTTTAATGCTTTTTTTTTTAGACTCAATATGTTTCTATCTTTAAATGTATCTTTAAATATTTTAGACATTGCAATAAATCAAACAATGATAATAATTAAACAAGGAATGTAATGTTTCTCTGTGGAAATTATAACCTGAAACAGAATTTAGTCCATCATGTGGGGAAATTAGATTTACAGAAAATAATCAGCGTGAAAGTTCATTTGTTTTGCACAGAAAATACATGAACAGATTTAGAAAAAAATGTAATGTTAAGATTAATTTACAGCCTCTCTCCAGAGGAAATGCATCTTACAATCAGGATGTAAATGACTGAGCAAATTCAATCCACTGATGATGAAGGCTCTGAGATGAATTTGAAATCTCCAGGAAAAGCCAGTTAGAGGATTTCCTTTCTTTCTTTTCCTTTCTTACTCTCTTTCTTTCTTTCTTTCTTTCTTTCTTTCTTTCTTTCTTTCTTTCTTTCTGTCAAACAATGTGGCTGAATGAACAGTTAAATGAACTATGAACTACGGGCTAAAGGTCACCGCTCCATGTTCCCGGTGCCAAGTGAGTTGCCAACCCACCATGAAGGATTTCATCATGCCTGGTGTCAGCGGGAACCTTTAGTGTGACGTGGGATGATGGTCCAAATGTTTAAAGGCCTTTTTAACATGTATGAAGTACACGAGCATATACACACACTCAGACACAATTTGTATTCCTCTCCAGAGAAATCTGTTAAACATTCATCCAGTGTCCTCGTCGGCAGGCAGCACTTAACTCCTCTCCCAGTGTTTCCGCCCTCCAGGCTCGAATTACATGTCCTCGACAGTCCCACAGACTGCTGAGATGTGTAAAGAAGTTGGAAATACTTAAGTACACAGTTGTATCTTGTTCCCATGCACCTCTCGGGCTGTGTCGGTAAGTAGCGAACAAGCCGCCCACAGCCGGTGGGGCCTCCGTGCGCGCGTGCGTGTGTGCAGGCCGATCTTGGCATCCAGGCAGGGTGGGGGCAGTCTGAAGTCTGCCTGTCAGGCCCTGGAGGAAAACACCACCCAGAGCTTTAATAGCGACCATAAGAAGCAGCCCAGAGGCCCTGTCAAATGGTGGTTTGGTTGTGCAAGCAGGCAATTTGCTTCTTTTTATAGATCGGTAATATGGAATGGCTGTCCCAGAGGAAATCTCAAGTGTTGAAAATTCAACTGGTATTGTTGTGGGGCAGCTCAAAGCCATTTGCACCTGACACCGTTTTGTTGATATAATCACATTCCTGCTGGAGTCTGACTGCGGCTCCGGTGGAAGTTTTAAAATGCAAAGCACCGGAGAAAGAGTAATCATTCCACACAAAATTTCCCCTGTGTTTAAACTCATGTGCCTTGGGTTGCAATTATGAAAATTGGTTCATCAGGAGACAAGGAAGTACACCAGAAATCCACATTTCTTTGTGATCCAATTAGGAGATTCAAAGAGAGAAGTATGCACTTGTATTTATTAAGCACATTTCTGTCTGGCATGTTGCTCTAGTTTTTAGTTATGTAGGTACAGCAGAAGTTTGGTGTTTTGAATCTTAGTTAATGGGTCACAGGATGTGTGATATTGCAACTTCTGAGTGAACAAGATCTTATAATTTACTCATTTTTGCTGCAATACTGATTTTTTGGGTTTTTTTTTGCTGTAATTACAGGAAGAACAGCAGCCAGAATGGAAAATGAGACACAAAGAGGACTAATGGAGCCTCAAATGATTCAACATTCTCACTATTCATAAAACACAACTGTCGTAATTGATGTATTCACATTAAAGACAACCACATGCAAAGACAATCCCTTTCAATTCTAGTTTGATATTTCCATGCAAATGAAAATTAATTAAAGCCACTAATTAATCTGCCTTGCTCACATAAGTCGATGCTTTTATGGTCCGTTTTCAAAGTGTCCCAGGATCACGGTTTTTAGTTTGCTTTAGACTCGATACAACGGTCTGATACAAAAATCACCTCAGTCAGTGGGATGTCAGGATGCTGCGGCGTCCTGGTCTGACAACTGCTTTGTTTCATTTGTCACTGCTCTTTTCAGTGCGATTGTTAGATGCTGAAATCAGAGTTGACAAATGAAGACATCCAGACGTCCACACTTATGGGAAACACGTGTTTAGTTTCATTCATTTATGTGCAGCGACGGGTCCCGGCTCATTTTCTTGTTTGTTTATGTAGTGGTTGATTATGGCTTCCGTTTAGCTTTTACCCAGAATCCCGCTGTCGAGACGTCTGAAAGCGACTCCAAGCAACCACCGTCAGTGAAACATGAGCGTGCTATGATATAGGGTTTTAATGCATAATATGGCATGACATGTACAGTTCCCTGCATTGTGTTTACAGTGTGTTGATGCTAGTATTGAAGTCCAAAAGTGTATATATATATGAATATTTATCAAACATTAATTATAACAATAACATAGATACATTTATTAATGATCTTTTTATTAAAATCCATTTATTTCATAGTGAAATTTCATCAGTACAATTTATAACACAGTGTTGATTAATAGTTAATTAATGAATATGATTAATAGTAGGATTGTTTCTGCGGTACAGATGTTAGCTGTAAGCTAGCATAGCATTATATCCACTGAACGTATAAGTTGGTGATCTTTGAACTCACCATGAACTGAGAATATTTTCATATATATGTGTGTGTGTGTGTGTGTGTGTGTGTGTGTATGTGTGTGTGTGTGTGTGTGTGTGTGTGTGTGTGTGTGTGTGTGTACAGTACCAGTTTGGACACACTTTAAAGTTAATGTGAAAGTGTGTTTTGACTATATATCTGTATGTTTCTTAATATCCAGAGGATGTATATGTGATTATGTGATAACAATATATTCCCCTTATAGGTGACATATACAGGGTCATATATTGTATGTGCAGTATATGTACAGTACATGCCCATACTGTGTGGGCCTTCTTAAGATGTTTTACTATTTGCTATGTAATTTCTGTAGTTTTTGCCATTTATTCCTGTACTTACTCATACTGTCTTATTTGTTTAGTCAGAATTTTCCTTCCTGGAATTCCATCACAGGAGATGTGAAGGCACAACTGGAAACACAGTTTAGTGATAGGATTGTTCAGCTGCTCGTTCGGCAATAAATCTCTTTTTATGAAGTGAAATAGGATTAACAAGGCTCACAAGGCTCCTATTGCCCTGCTCAGGTACTCAACACATCAGACTGTGAGGTCTACTGTATATCACCCAAATCCAAATGTAGCAGCAGTGTTGTGTTACTCAAGCGTCCCTGAAATGAACTTCCTCAATGAGCGCTCGGCATTAGGGGTGAAGGAGTCAGTGAGGGTGTCCGTGGCATGAAAGAGAAGAATGTGAAGGATGCGCAGCAGAAAGGTGTTTTATTCCTCTGTTTCTGCAGCTGCCTTTGCTGCAATGCTGACAGCATCCAGTTAAGGTGACGTTTGGCCTGAGTCTCCCCCGGGCAGTCTGTCCAACGGCTGTCCTCCGTCCAGACACAGCCCACACCAACACTGCCTGTCTGGCTTTCCCGACCCCTGAGAAATAGATGTCCTCTTCCTTTTTTTTCTTTTTTTTTTTTTTTTACAATTGCTCTTTAGTCAGCTGGCCACACAATGGCCTGACTGTTTTAACATGCAGCTGAAGCTGTTGTAGGTATTGTAGGGGAAATTCCGTGCCCAGCTCTGCTATCCCATGTCTGTGTTTTTTGCTGCATTTTGCCACTGGAGGAAAAAAAAAAAAGTAAATTTTGGTCTTTTTTCTGTTTTGTAACAACATCCAACAGGCAAAGGCCATTTTGAAATGACTTCATTGTACTGAAGCGGGCAAAATTAGCATACCTAACGGCATGCCAATATATTCATGTCCCTGCAAATACCAGGAACATGCAGTAAAGTTCATGCCCTGTGTTCATTTGACTCAGACAGTCAAATATATTGCTGAGAGGCACAAAAAGGTCAGAATATAACCTTGAACTCAGAAATCATCCGGACTGAGCAGCACTTTACTGCATGCAAGCATCAAATCTCTGCCAAAAATGCAAAAGTGTCTGTCTCTTTCCGTCTTTTCAGTGTGCGTTAGGAGTGTTGAAGTGTTCATCATCATCATCATCGTTTGCACGTTATTGCCGTCAATTGAAACGTATTTCTTCGAGCTGTGGTGATTACAACCTAAATCAAGACTAAGATTTGGATTCAAATTCAGGCCCAAAACCAATGCTGTGTCTCATATCAGATGCTTCAGTCCGTACGCTCACATGTAGTTCACTGTGAACTCATTTCAACAGGGCAGTGTTGTCCCAAATCAAACACTGCTCATTGTGCACTCACTGGAAATGATGATCACAACATGTGACCGGCATTGCCGCCCACCTGCCGACTGGATATTCTTCAAATTTGGCACAAACATTCACTCAGGCTCAAGGATGAAATTATTTGTTTTTGGTGGTCAAAGGTCAAAGGTCACAATGATCTCAGGTTTTTGTGCCAGAAGTACACTGTGACCTCACTCACAAATTCATTCACTAATTAGGACACAATTAACTTGAATGTCCATAAGGATAAAATGAAGTGATGACCTTTTACATCAAAATGGTCAAAGGTCAATTTTACTGTGACATCATCATGTTCTGCAAAAACACTTCTGGCCATTATTCAGTGCTGTAACTCAGGAAGGAGAGACTGTGAGCATATTTCCTGCAACTCGGCTGGATGGCGGAGGGATAGGAGGCCGCAATTCTAGTTCTCACTTGACTCAAAAATGAACGTCTTACTCTCCTGTCTGTGCCTACAATGTCCCGATGATGTGTCCTCCTTGAAAAGACGTTGGTGATCCCTCCCCTTCTGCTACGTAGCCAAGATGGCAACCCGCTGACAGTGAGAAGTGTCCATTGTTTCGCAATTTTTAGGCAGTTTTGAGTGCACCATCCGGGTATTTAGAGTGCACTCTATGTTGCTGTACTTGAACGCACTTATACACTCAATACAGCGAGTGTGAGTATGGAAGTACACGAATTGAGACGTAGCACAAGACTGTAAATTTAAATCCAGACACTGTTACTCAGGAGTCAGCTATATTATTACTTACAGATTTGTTTGGCACAATCCATTATATTTAAAGATGTGATAAGAACAGGAAACAAAAATTTGTGTAGTTCATTCTGAAATAGTGGGCAGACACTAAACTGAAATTTGAAAACATAATATAATTGTAGCAAATTCTGATGATTGTCTTCTAAACCAGATGGTGTAAAGTCAGTAGCCTAAATATATGAGTTAATTTGTGATATTTGGGAACAGTATGATAACAAAATAATCTTTGTTCAAAGGTGTCACGGTCTATTCAGTGAAAGGAGCTGGCTTAAGTGTCAACAAGAGTTTGTTATCCAACCCAGTATGTCTAGGAATTGCATTTACATTCAACAGATCTGCAGTGGGCGGTTTACGTCCAGTGCCAACTTTCAGTGCCAGTGCAGGGGGCGGTGTGTCCTTTATGTAGCAAAGCAGAAAGTAAGTTGGTGTGGTGGTGGATGTGTGTGTGTGTCTGTGTGTGTGTGTGTGTGTGTGTGGCGCTGTGTGACTTTTGTCCCATCAAAGACTTGGAATTTAAAGAGGCAACAGACAAGTTTATGTTTATGTACCTGTAGCAATTTCTTCTTTCAAATCCAGTGAGTAGTGCATAACTGTCCCAGCAGGTGACTAGACAGCAACTCAAAATTCACCTCGTGGGTGCATCAGTATTCTCTTCATTTCACTTCACACAGACTGGGACATGACAGAACAGATGTCAAAGTAAATGTGTATGCTGAGCAAATATTGATTGTTTTCTCTGAGCTTTATTAGGCGGTGGCGGTAATGCCCTGGGAGAAACCACTGCCCTGATAAACTCTGCAAAATGAGTTTTATTACTGAGTTCGCTTTTGTGGATGTCACATTAAGGTAAAATTGGGATTTTATTTATTATTTCTTTCTCTATGCACTACTACACTTTAAATTTTTGAAAATGGCATTACATTTGGTGAAGGGCTGATAATGAGTTGTTTAGTTGTTAGTTCAGGACTTTACTTTTGGATTTTATAGCCACGACTTGCGATTTGCAAAACAATGACTTTGCCACACCTTTGTGTAACCCAGATTATTTTCTGTAGCCCAAATTTACAGATGACCCCTAAACGTCTCGCACGCAGGATATTGCTAGGGACTTTGAAGCGCTCCTCCCCTCCCCCCCCACATACACAGCCACCTGAGGGCGCGTGGTGCAGACAAGTGTGAGACAGGAGGGTGAAATAAGACTTTTCAAACACATTTTTTTTGTTTTTTTATCAGTTTTTGTGACGTGAAATGGAGAAGAGATGACGGTACTCCCGGGAAAGAAGCTTGCTAAACTGTGATGTGGCTGTTGACAGAGGAATTATCATCGGACCAACTGTTGGGCGTTTCTATCCAATTAAACGGCTTATCCCCGGTGAGTTAGCTACTTAAAGCTAGCTAATTAGCATCAACACTTCATTGCTACAGATTAGAACTGTGTGTTAATGTATTTTTGAGAAACCTAATAAGCAAAACCAGTCGGGATATAATCGGTTTTATGTGATGTGAAAGTGTTTACAGTTGTTATGAGCTGTTTAGCCGGCTAACCTCTGCCGGCTAATCGCGTAGCTAAAGGCTACGTTAAGTGTAAGCTAGCTCTACTGAGGCACAGAGTGAATTGTGTGTATTTAAATTGTGAGTTGTGTTTAAAGCTAATGTGTGGTGCTGTTAAAAGAACAAAAACACAATTGTTAAAGGTCATATGTGTATTATATATTTATATTTTGAAACTGGGTTACAGTAAAAGGGACTATTAAGTTCAAAAATGTGATAGTTATTGTAAAGTTGTGTTAATGCTGTTATTGTGGACACTTAAATAAGAAAAATAAGATAATATGATAACTGTTCTGCACACTTTGTTTTTTTGTTTTGTTTTTTTTTTAGGGAGGATTCATTATGTGACAACTCCAGCTGCTGCCACATCGTCCTTGCTGATTGTGGACACCAAGGGGAGGTAGGAGGATTCATTCATTTATTTGCACTTTTTTCTGAGATCTCAGATTAATTTTTGTTGGTCCAAAATATTGATTAAACTCTTGAACACACCCATGGTCAACCGACGACTTTAAAGGAATTGTTTTCCAAAGGAGAGAAACTCAAAACTCAGTTAAACTTGAAAAACTTTAAAGGAAACAAGGAATGTGCAAAAATCAAAGAGACAAAAACTATAACTGAGCTATTTGGGTTTAACAGAGACTTAAATGTAATTTTTCTTACACTTATTACCAGGGCTGAGTATGTTCTTTATTCAAGTTTTATTTTTTTTATTAATGTATTTCCTTGGTTGCATGTACTAGATTTTTATTTCCATGGTAAGTTTGAGTTGAGTGGATATGGTTGAAAAAAAACAAAAACCTAACTGAACTGTAAGATTTTAGGTTGGAAATACTTTGAGAACCCGAGATACTGATACTTTAGCAGGAATGGTTACACTTGAGAATCTAGGATATATCTGCATTTATTATTTTATGATAGCATATAGCCGCAGAGGTGCACGATCAGGAGGCAAATGCTTGGGGCCTCCAAGGGGAAGAGGGGCCCCCGAGGGTTTCTTCATATTGGCACATTTCGCAAAGACAATGTGTGTTTAAGCTAGCTACCCATTGCCTTGAGGGAACATCTGTAGAGGTGATAATAACATATATTTTTTAATATTTACTGAGAACTTGTGAACGTGTCAGAGTGACACTTCTGTCTACAGCCTCAGATGTAATCTAGAAACCAAACCAAGCTCTCCGTGTAGTTGCTGCTGCCGAACTTTACCTGTAATTTTCAACTCAGTACTTTTGTGAAAATTACTAACATCTGCCTCTGTGAGGTCCATATAGTATAAAGGTAGATGTCCATGTGTTCAACATTACAGAGCTGCACCTGTTTAAGAAAAAAGGTTGTGTCATTTTGTCCTGTTAAAAATATAAATAATAATGTAGATTTTACCTAATTGTTTCATACTGAATCTGTTTTGAGCTTCTCTGTGAGCTGTGTGGGTCCCATAAAAGTGTTTAAGTCCTGTATAATTTCAGACAGCTGCATTTAGCTTGCTTTATGTACTGCTGCCCATTGCTGTAAATTGCCCCCTATGATTATGCCTGAACGTCACTTATAGGTGAGAATGGGTACTTTAACGTTGCTCGCAGTAGAAAAGTGTAAGAAATACTCTGGTAATGTATGTTTTCTGTGGAATAATGACTGAAATCCAGACTGATACACTTAGAGAAATGTAACAAAATGCTCATGTTGAGTACTTTATTTTGATGTTGTTATAAAGACGATGATCTGAGCTCTGTGTCTTCATTGCTTCAAGATTTGACCAACCGTGGGACCCACAACACCTGATCTTTTCTCATACATGTTACCACTATGTAGGATTTTAGCCCTAAAAAAAAAAAAAAAAAAAAGTCTCCATCCTTCAACAAGTCAGAGAAAATGGTCAGAATCCTCAGCAGGTTTCAATCAGCTTTCCAGCAGCGAGGCAGTAGCCCTGGGAGAAACCCGCTATCATTATAACATCAATCGCCACTCGCCTCTCTTAAACTCCTTCCTCATCACCACTCGTTTCAACTGCAGTACATCAGCAGTGACTGAGACAGAGTATGGGAGCAGGTAGTCATCCTTTAACACCGGCTCTCGCCTGTGTGTATATATTAATGAGACGCCACTGGCTAGCTCCAAACTTTTCGGCTCGTTTCTGTCATTAAACCACCCCACATGCACTTTTGACTCCAGATTCAGTTCTTTTTGCCCTTTAGGGAAACAAAACGGGGTTATGTAAGATTTATAGGGACAGGCCGACACCTTGCCCCTCACTTCCGCTCCTTTTTATTTTCTGATTGGGATAATTATTGGTCAGGGGAAGCAGCAGAAAGAAATGGTGAGCAGCTTTGAAGCAGGAGACAGACAGCATCTCACCTTCTAAATTTTCAGTGGTCCTGTTTGTGTGTTGAACAAACAAGATACGATGTGTTATCTAGCTGTAGAGGTGTTGATGGGTGACACGTCCCTTTATCACTTTGGACAGAACCAGGCTAACTGTTTCCCCTTGATTCCTCTCTCTATGCTAAGTTAACACACATACAGTTCAGTGTTTAACCCGCCCACATGTTACTTTTGGAAAGATAAGCAAATAAACATGTTTCCTAAAATCTCAGAATTTTACTTTATCACTTTTCACTGACATCTTGTACGTAACATTTAGCAAGCCAACATTAGCATTCCCCATTAGCATGCTAACTGTTGCAATGATGTCTGTTTTGTAAAAGTGGAAATTAACATTTTCTCAACTCCTGTATATGATTGCAGTTTTGTTTGTATCCAGTCTCTATCTACTGCTTTAAACTCCTATTATGCATATTTTGTGACGCATCAAATCCTTGCTATATGGTGCACCACTAAATGCTGTTATTTATTTATTTATTATACTCCATGTTGTGATTTTGAATCTTTGTAACCATAGCATATTTCTAATAAAACATATAATCAGCTTATAACATCGGATGTATACTTATGATTAGACTAACATACAGTATATAAAATAGTTACATTTCTGCTCAAACTTTAATGCATTAATACCCTAAAGGGTTATGGTATTTCATTTAGTATTATCTTTATTTTTATTTTTTTTGTTCTAACTCTCATTTTACTACATCTCAATGCATATAATTGTTCTTCAGTATCTTTTATTAATTTTTACATATACTCATATTTCGCTTGAAAATGAGATCTCAGTCTTAGTGGCACTTAACCTGATTAAATTGAGTTTTTATAATGGAAAACTGGAAAAATGCAAATTCTTCTGCACTAATGTTTCCAGATTTTTACTAATATTATTTTTAGTTTAAGAGTGCTGGTCACTTAGGGATACGGAGGCTATGCTGCATGAACTACAGCTATGTAAAATGTACCCTGAAGCTTATTTCACAATTATAGCTTGGATTGACCACACTGACCTTTTGAGATTTGGAGAACACTCAACTGAAAACAAATCCAAAGTACTAACAGTATATCATTTTGATTAAAATGCAGAGGATACAGTTGTAGCGTTGTAATTTAGCCCTCAACTCTGTTTACATTGGCATTAATATGCCGGTGGCATATTTTGACTCAGAGAGAGGTCACTGTTGCGTGCCCACTTCCCAGAGCGGCTGAATTACCATGTGGAAATATGCCACTTGTTAACTTGTGTGACTTTGGTTTTCGTGCTGCTGTCAGAACCACAGACGCAAGACTTTGTCTGTCGTTTTGTGATGTAGACAAAGAGAAAGGAAAAGGAAAGGAGGAAGGGGGGGTGCACAGATGTTCACACAGTCTGAAGGATACAATGAAGAGTGCATTTGAGCTGAAGGTTGTCTGTATGGTCTTAGAAAGAAATATCAAATAAAATAAAATAAAAAAACAGACTAAAGATGATGGAATAGCACTTTCCCTTGGTTGACATAACACCTTTAGATATTTTATGACTGTAAAGCACAAGAACTGCAGGTCGTGACTTTAAGTTATTCTTTAATGGTAAATGGCTTTAATACTGAACCCAGGCAACTTCCCCACTTGTTTCTTCCAAGTCATTTGATTATTATCTACTAACATATTGTCATGCTCCAGGCTCATTGGAATGAACAGCTTTGCATGTTTACTTTATTTGCATACAACTAATAGCGCCAGAACAACAGAGTAAAGAAATGAACTCTGTGTGGGTGAGCGCCAGAAACCTCAATAGTCCTTTTGAAGGAAGAAGAAAGAGCCAAGAAAATAAAATTCTAATAAAGAAGAAAGTTTAATAAGAAATCAAGCATAAATGAAGGACTGGAGAGAGATTAAACTCACATACAGGTAATTGGGAAAAGTGGTGTATGACAGGGGAGAGTAGATTTTTAAAACGGTAAATAAAATAAAAACGGGAGTAAAAATGAACAAATTAACAGGTAAAATTTTGAAATCCCAAATCGCAGGAGAAACTTTTTGATTAACACTAAAGTTGTAAAGTCGAAGTGTAAAACCTTTGCAGCCCGTCTTTAATGTGTTTGATGGAAGGTGGGGATTGAAACCGCACATTTGTGATTATGTGACATGTGTCGGCGTTCCCGCTAAGCCCGGAAAAAAGAAAAAGACCGTTCGTCTTCCAGGGTCTGCAGCTCGGTCACCCGCTCCCCCTGAAAGAACGGGCACAACATGTTATTACTTCCCTTACAGTGAATCCATACGGATTCGCACCTTTTAATCCATTACAGCTCGCTGTCACCAAACATATCCAGTGTGAAATAGTGTGAAGCCCGTAACCTTCCGCGTTTCATAAATAAATCCTGCCACTATGCCAATAAGCATTTCCAACAGGAAGCAGTGAGGGGTTTATTGCAGGTTGTTATGGGATGTTGAGAATGAAGAAAAAGTTACCGACATCAGTCCAAAAAGGAAAAATGTTCTACTGAGACATGAGAAACGTGTTTTATGAAATTAATTTATTGAACATCGCTTTGTTTAAAGGTCTCATTACATATATTTGTGGTTTTAAGAACCAAAAACCACCCCAATGTGGCCGAGTGTTTTCTGAGTGATGGAATCACTCGGATGCTGTGTCTCAATTGAAGGGCCATGTCCTTCGGAGGACGCGGCCTATGAAGGTGTGGCCCCTTCGTGGTCCGTCGTAGATGAGACGGTCTTCATATGCAGCCTCTGAAGGATGCTGCCCCTGGACTGGGACACAGTGAGAGAAAACAAATCCTTTAAGGCTTGGATGGTGGGTCCAGACGGGGGGGGGGGCTTGGGGCATCGCTGAGAGCGATTACTGCGTTGTTGTGACATCACAAAGTTACAGAAGTTAAGACTCAGTTTCTGAATACAGGCTGTGTGCATTTCTCTGTGGACTGAGCGCTTTGATACTTTCACAGTATTAATATAGAACCTAGACCTGCTTTATAATCAACAAAGACATGGACATCTACCTTTTTACTATATGGGATCTTTAAACCAGTATCAATGTGTAGCTACTTAATTTAGAAAGAGAAAAATAGAATAGAATCAAACTAGTATAAACCTGCCCTGCAGACGGCAGAGGCAAAGCTCACTGGCGCAATAAAACATGTTCACATTGAACCCCTTTAATAGAACATAATGCATGTTCCTACCTAGTGAATTTTCATGACTATGGGCCTCTGAGCATTTCCACACCATTGTGAATGAAGCTCAAAGCTTGTCTTTTTTTTTAATCTGTTTTGGGCTTCATCCACACTAAAGCAGACAGTTTCTACCGGCTGAAAAGGAGCTTTCGGGAACATTCAGTGAGAACTACCTTCACAGATATGTTTGTCAGCATTAACAAATCACCTACCTAAAGCTGCGTTCAGACATTACTACTGTCTGAAAAATTGCAGCCTCCTCATTCATTTCCATGAGGTCACGGTGTTGATAAAGCGAGGTTGCCAACCTTGAAGACTATATTAAAACACCAACAGGCAAAAAAGTTTTAACTTTTTCAGGGTGATTTATTTTGTAACCTTTTGTAAATACTACTTTTTTCTTTTTTCCTGGCAAGTGTCTCAAGGGAAGATGATGATTGTTGCTGTGTTAACTTTCCACAGATCTGTCTGAATGCCTGGTTAAGAAGCTAAATCCAACCTTGGCTAAGATAACTCATTCTGTCTGGCTGATTAGATCTTTTATAGTTATATATTTCTGCTTTAGTACATGAACACGTCAATTAATTAGCGAGGCTTGAGCTCACTTATCGGCAAGGACAGATGTTAAATTCTGGTTGGAAATGAGAAAAAGATTGTCAAGACTCAACGTTGGCTCATTGACGTTAAGCAGACGTCGTGTTTGTCTCACAACTAATTTTAGACAATATTTTATATGTCAGAACGGCAACAGTTGCTTATTCACTCGTCCAACAGTTATGGATGGAAATTATCATAAATTTGGAGTCGTGTTTGTGTCAACCTGAAGTCTAATATTTACTCTTTTAGCTCAGACTTTGGTCTCTACCTGAGGAAAATATATCTGGCTATTTAGCTGCAGATTGCTCTACCATGTTTAGCAGCTAGTTGCTAACTGGTGCTGAGACAGTAGTTTACAGTGGGATTTTTTTTTTTATCTATTTATTTATTTTTTATAAAGAAAACTGAGAGCAATGAAAGTGAACCAGAACATTAAAGTTGGGGGCTAGGCAGCTAAACAATGAGCTTCTTTAACTCATTGAAATGTTGTGGTTTCCTGGAAAAAGTTCCTGCGGTGTAAAGTGGCTAATTGACAGATAAACCGTCCCTCTTTTAGTTACTGTTGCCACACCTACCAAGCTTCGCATTCTAGCACATCTATACAGTTTACAATGATAGAGGAAGGGGAAAATTCACCAGTGAAAATTACAGTACTCTTTGAAACAATGGGTCCTTCTAGATTTTTTTTTTTTTATTGATTTTGAAAATATCAGGCAGATTTTATCAGCTGTAGCTAGCTAATCAAGGTTAGCTGCAAGAGTTGGTTGGTAGTAAGGTAATTAGTGAGTCATGCTAACATTTTCAGCCTAATTTACAGGAAGCCGACATTCATAGATAAACTTTTGAAATGCAAAAAAACAAAACAAAAACTTATGACTACTCTGGATAATGAGTCCAAAACTAGACAGACCTGCTCTGCCTTGTCGACGGTAAATGCTTGTTAAACTGTGATGGGATACTTGCTATTTTGGGGGAACAATTGTCAATTTCTGACCTTGACTAAGGCCTCAGTTATACTGGCTTGCGGACATGTACATGGACACATAGCCGTTTTCATTTATACTCCGCTTGGAGGACACATTCCATACATGTGCAGTGGAACATCGTCATATTCCGCACACGTGCAGTATGAATCATGATAAAATGGCAACATCCATGTGAGGAGGAGAGCTGCTTGGTCTGCTGTTCTTATTTTTTTAAAGACACATTTTAGAGGTGAGGGTAATGGCAGACCTCCTCACACAACCTGCAGCTGAGTGCCTCTAAATGGCTTGAGCTGGCACTGGATTGAAACATAACAAACTGCAGTGCTGCAAGCGTACAGTCCTTAGTTATTACACACGTAAGTTAGAGAGTTTGTTTCTGTCTACCTTACACGAGAATAACCTTAGTCTATGCTGCTGAGATCATATACAGTTTCCTCTTATTTCAAAGAAAGTCCTGAGGGTAGCAGACAATGTGGGATCAAAAGATAGAGGCAATAAAAAAGTGACAGTATGATTTGTGACTAAGAGGATAAATATGAGGACGGCAGACGCAGGATGAGATAGAGATACTGATCATTTTATGATCCAAAAAGATGCTCAGAAAAACAGGCAAGGAAGGAAGCCTGACCCAGAGTCAGGACTGACAAGACAGGGGACAGCACACATGAATTTACAATTATTGGAAAACGCATACTTCATACAATGTTATCAGATAATTAAATCTCAAAACAATTGTGCCTCACATCTTCTTAAGATGTCAGATTCAACATGTGAAATCGCAACTGCCACTCCGACACACACAAAAGCCCGAGAGGAGACGCTTGGCGCTTCATTTCCAGACATATCGCAGCATCAGAGGATTACAAAGAACAAGAGCAGCACTTATTCTTCATTTCAAGAGCTCTGTTTAATAATAGCCACCATATAACAAAGTAAGTGTGAAAAATGCACTTCATGGGAAGGAGCTGCTGTAAAGTTATATTTCCCGTTAAATTGAAATCCTGTTCCCTTGACATAATAGATAAGGCATCCGAAATCATAATGCGTCACTTTAACGGCTCATCAACTTTACAGTAGCTGCTGGGGCATGTGCGCTGCTCGACACTCTCATGGCTTGAGGGATAATGTTCGACCCGTCGAAAGTGCGGATACCTGAGTGACGTCCCCGTGACAGCTATTATAACACAGCATCTCCCTCCGCCACAGGTTTATGAAGATGAGCAGGGGAAGAAAAATGCATCACTTCTGAAAATGCTCCCTCTTCCTCCCCTTGGTGGTTTTGCACAATAATTGTTTTTCCACACCCTTGGGCTAGTCATCAGTGTAGCTGCCACATCACCACATGATATTCACGATAATCCCATTAGTCTCTCCGCTGCAGCGTCTCACAATCCAAAACTTTCCAGCAGAATGTGATGGAGTGTGCACAGTGTGTTTTTTAAAAAAAATAATAATGTGTTGACTCCCTTTTCAGTTTCTTGTCGGGGCTTGATGATCTTGTTTTTTTTTTTTTTGTTTTTTTTTGTCCATATCTCCATATTTGTCCATGTCTTAATCTCATTTTATTTCAACTAGTGTAACTCTCTTTATACGTCTGAGCCAACAGGCTACATAAATTACAGCTCGTCCAAAATGCAGCAGCCTGACTTCTCACTAAAACCAGAAGATGAGAGCACATTACTCCAGTTTTAGCTTCTCTTCATTGTCTTCTGGTAAACTTTAGAATTGATTTTTAAGATTTTTATTGATGACTTTTAAGGCTTGCTCTCGTCAGGCTTTGGTTTTCTGAATTTGCATGTGTTTTCTGAAGATGCAGTGCTTTAAGCTCTCAGGGGCCACCGTACCAAGGGCCTTCTCTGTTTTGGCCCCCACTCTTTGGAGCAACATCCCTGAGGAGATTAGACCGGTGAGCTCTTTAGCCTCTTTTAAATCCCTCTTAAAGACATATTGTAGATGTGTGCTTGTTTAGGGCTTGGGCTCTGAATCTATTTCTAACTTCTTAAATCTATTGTTATATTAAGTCATTCTCCTGTTTCTGATTTTATTGATTAAGTTCATCATTTTAGACTGTCTGATTTTTTTTATTGTACCTCATTGTTGCACTATTCTCTTATATCTCCTCCCCAATGTTGTAAAACCTTCAAACTTCTTTTAAATCTGTTTATTTTATCATTTATATTTTAATTGTTCATCCTCAATTTTATCTTGTAAAGCACTTGTTTTGAAAGTTGCTATATAAATAAATCTTCACAGGCACACTGATCGTGCTGTATGTATGCAGGTTACATCTATCCACACGGTCAAACAGAGCAGCGCACTGTGCAGTAAAAGAGACTGTTTCCTGCTTTTACAGTTAATGGCAGAGTGATTTGTTTGTTCCCCTTCACAAATGGAGCAGCAGTGGAAGGACTGCTGAGGTTCGTTATTGCTGTAGCAGACGTGTCAGCACTGACCACTGCAGGGTGAAACGTTTTCACTTTGGAATACAAAATGTATTCTATATAAATTCATTTGAAGATATTTGTAATCTAATACCAGAAAACAATAACACTGCAGAGATCATGGTGCAAACTGAGAAAACACCTGACTGATAAAAAAAAGCTCTCAGAGCAATAAAAAAGAACACTATGGAGATCTCTCTTCACTGCTACCATTACGATATCTGCTTCATTCACTTATTTATAAAGGAAACTTTTCTCATTTTTTTCCTCATAATCCTGTATTTCAGTCAGGCGTATGGCTCCCAGTCTTTTTTCTCTCTTTGTGTATTTTCTGTTTTCATGCTTTTTTTTCTGCTTTGCTTTTTAAAAGTGTTATGTTGGAGCATTAAAAGGCCCTCTTGCTGCTACTAGTACTCTTAAAAGAAACACAATCAATATGGTCTTTATTATAGATCAATGTTTGGAATAACAAATGTGTTTGCTGTGAAATCACAAACATAAATAGTTTGAATAACTATAAAACAAAAAAAATAATCTGCATTTTGAAAGTTTATTCGCTGTGCGATGTTACATGTGGGTGAAGAGCATTTAGCACCTAGTGGCTGCTTTGAAAACTATGGTCTTTATGTATGTAACCATTTTTGCATTAAAATGTCTAAAAGTGACTAGACCTATGTTATATTTTGTAGAGTTGTGTATTTACATTATAAAAAAGTTATCGAAATCCATGATTTTAATTGAGGTAACGGCCTGTTTCGTTTGGTGAATGGCATCATATCCCTGAAGCGCATGCATCAGCGCTGTGGTTATCTGCCAGAAGCAGTGAACAGAGATCCTCGAAATTGACTTTTTACCCAGTTTTAAGCTACATTTTTTTTACAATACAATTTTTAGGAGTCATTTTGTCTTGACATTTTGCACAGTAAGGTGCTCTAGAACTGTCTCTGTTTCATCCATTGCATTCGCCTGTGTTGAGCTGTTTGTAGGATGATATTACACGTTTCATCTGTATGGATAAGAAGTGATGCATATGTCTGGGGTTACCGTGATAATAAATGCAAGACCTCTCAAGCACATCTCGACTGATGCAGACTCACCTTTCTCTCTGACTCCAGCGATGAAAACATAGAAGGTCTTCACCCGTCCTCCTCCTCCAGTATCCTTTGAGAATGTAGATCTGTTATTGCCAGCAATGGGAACTAGTCCAGCTCTTGGCAAATGTCTTTTGGGAGAGATGGAGGCGAGAAATAAAATAAATAAATCATAATTTAAGACCTGCCATTTTGTCTTGAGATTTTGCACAAGTTGCAACTCGTCCTGTTCTAAAGGAGCTATCTGTGAGTTTTGCTATTGCCTCATAGCTAAAAGTAGCATTAACAGCTGTTTACTCACCAGTCCAGAAGAAACATTGCGAGTTCAGCATCAAACGTCATCAGCCCTTTACTCACAAGAGCTGTCTCCAGAGGAGGATAGCAATGCCAATGGTAACTCTTGTCACTGTCATTTATTTTCTTCCAATGAAGTTAGCATGCTAACCAGCTAGCCCCAGGCCGTTCCATTGTCACTTTCTGATAGCGACTAACTGTAGCCTCAAATCTGCCCTGAAGACATAGCGCTGCTCAGAGGGCCCATTATAATCTCTTGTATTACAAAGAAAACAATGACTGAAGCTCTTGTCAAGTGACAATCTCCACCACCCGCTTCCAGCAAGAAACCATGTTTAGCTGTGGAGAAAACTTACAAATAGCCCCTTTTAATCCTTTGCATCCACTTGTGTTGAGCCTTGGAGGATTTCTGTTTGAAAGTTACATGTTTCATCTTTATGGATGTGGATTGATGCATAATTTGTTGTTTTATTTCATATTTGGGGAGATTTTTTTTTTTTACATAATTACCTAAACCACACGTAGTGCAGCCATCCATTTAATTATCTAGTACCAAGGAGGTATTTACATTTACACACTCTTTGTACTTGGATTTAGAACATTTCTTGTGTATTTACTTTCAGTTTCAGTTTTCACTGAGGAAAAGCAGTGTAAGAAACCAAGTTGAAGAAAATGAGCAAGTAAACAGCCCACATCTTTACTTCTAGTCTGAGTCATAATTTAACTCTTTCAGTTCCTAATAGAGCCATGCACACCGGGGACATAATAAGCTGACAAAAGCTGAAAATGTCTTTCACTAGCATTGCTGTGATCCCTGATTTAAGCAGCCTTTTAATAGCTTAACAATATTCTAAATATGGTTGTGTTTATTGGTCTGGTTCTGTCAATCATTTTAGAGCAGTTTTAAGTTTGTGTCTTGGGGCCGTTTTGTTTGCATTTATGCTCATCACGCATTTGATGAGGAACACCTGCACACCTTCTTATTCTTCAATCATGTGGCGGCAGTGCATTGCATAAAATCATGCAGATACAGCAATGAGCTTTAGTTAATGTTCACATCAAACATCAGAATGGGGATCAAATGTGATCTCTGTGACTTTGGCTGTGTCATGATTGTTGGTGCCAGACTGGCTGGTTTGAGTATTTCTGAAACTGATGATCTCCTGGGATTTTCACTACAGTTTACTCAAAATGATGCCAAAGACAATAAACATCCAACTGTGCGGATGGAAATACCTTGTTGGAGTGAGGTAAGAGACGATTGGATCAGCCTGGTTGCAACTGGCCGAAAGGCTTCGGTAACTCTACTGTGGTGAGTAGACACAGAAGCCCACGTCGAGTTCCACTCCTGTCAGCCAAGAACAGAAACCTTGAGGTTGAGGTGGACCCTGCTCATCAACACTGGATAGTTGAAGACTGGAAATACGTAGCCTGGTCTGATGAACCTGGATTTCTGCTGAGGCAGCAGATGGTAGGGTCGTAATTTGGCATCAACAGCACGAATACATGGACCCAAACTTGTGGACGTAGCCAGTAACGCATGTAGGGATTTAAATATGCCAATTGGATCATTAGCATTGGAGAGAAGTTTCTCCTCTGTGAGGAGGATTAGAAACTGGCTGAAATCTACAATGGCCCAAGAGAGATTTTCTAATCTGGCTCTGCTGCAGCCTGAGGGTGATCTGACTTCAAAGCTGTCACTTGAGAAGATAGTGGACATCTATGCCAGCCGGAAGAAGAAGTGCCTTCTGTTACACAAGGTAAACCATTCATTGTGTTTGATTCTCAGGCAGTAAAGTTAGGTGAAATGTACGTTTATGAGCTCAAGTTCATTTAAGTGTGGCAACATATGGCTGAAATTGTGCAAACTGCAATCTTGTTTGTCTACGTGGTTTTGTCTTTACTTTTGTGATGTTATGCTAATGCATAATAGGTGTGGTCCAATGTTATGATTAGATTATCTACCTGTCTGTTGACCTACCACCAGCTTGCCTGCGGGTACTCTGGCCGTGCTCACTCTTGAGCATGACCGTTGTTTCGGCGTCTAGGCAACCACTATAGTGGAAGTTGAATTAGACAAGAGGCAGTTTTGGTTAAAGGAGGAGAAAAATAAGAAGAACAAGAAGTTGCACAGGAATAGAGAAAGCCAGTTCCAGCTAAAGCTATGACTTCAACAGCAGCTTGCACTCGGAAGAGGAAGACAGTAGCAGAAAAGGGTACAACCAAAAATTGATTGGACAATGCATGAAGCCGAACAAAACATTGGTAATGGTTGCTGAGTTTCTGTGAGACAGGTATTTATCTTGTTTGTTATTTTTTGGGAGGGTTAAGGTTGTTGTGCCAAAATGGGGCTGAAGGGAATGGGTGGAATTTTTTTCAGTTTGATAGTTTCAAAATTGGGCTAACTCACGATAGTATCTCCAGGGTAACCTGCTCCAGCTTTAAATGATGAACTTTGGAAACCTCACTTAAAGGCTCAGCTACAGCGGCTACCTACTTATTAGTCCTTTGAAAGATTTGAAGGATTATCATTTAATGCAGCAAGTATCAGACGGTGTTGAATGTCTCTCTTTACTCAGATAGTTTCAACTCACTCATAGCATCCAAGTGGGTGGTGGGTTGTTGGACAGAGTACCAAGGTCTCAGTACAAGTATGTAAAAAAACAAAAAAAACAAAACAAGGGATCCCAGAATTTTAAAGAACTGTTGACCCTCTTGCAGTTTGAGCACACTAACAAGTATAAAGTAAGTGGGTGCTTCATAAATGCTCAGAATATGGGAAGTGGGTATCTTGTATTTACATGAATCTGCAGCTGAGTCCATACTCCCAGGACCCTCTCCCCACCCTACATAAATCATATGTGCAGAGCTGACCTGTGCTCCATCAGGGAATCATTGTTATACATGTAACCTTGAGTTATAAGGATATCTGTGATTTTTGTTTTGTTTTTAGTTTTGGAAGTTTTATGACAAAAGAAATGCCTTTAAGCTCTTTTATCTATAGGGTTTATTATCAGGTTTTACCTGTTTTAACCTGCTTTCACAAGAACATTCTTCAGAAGAATTTCCCTTAAACTAAACCTGTTGTTACCTTGTTCTTCTTCTCTCCCTGTCCTTATTGTTATCGTTTCTCGTCTTTCAGATCCTGATAAATATCTCTCTCAGCATTCTCTCCTTTCATGACCTGTCACCAACACTCAGCCACAAAAGTGCGAGCTGCTAGAGAGAGTGTGGATCGACTCTTTTGTGCGTCCCACCCACAGCATTTACACACACAGATGAGTTTTCCCTCCTCTCCCTGTCCCCACTCGTCTTTCACTGCCGCTCATAATCATTTGTTTAGAATTCCACATATCCCACGCTGACATCTGTCATATGCAATCATTCCTCTTTCTGATGTCTCGCAGTACTAAGCAGTTCAGACATCCCATCAGATTGTTGTCAACTTTATTTTTACCTGCAGTTTGTCATCGCAAGTACTGAGGAGCACATGCTCTAGCTTCCCAGCTTTCCCTTTGGATTTCACCCCAGGTTATGTTTTCCTGGCAAATACCAAAAATCTATTAAAACTTCAAATGGGGCACTTACTAACAAGCTATGGAGTTAGGAGGACAGGGGCCAAAATCTTTATAAAGAGCTCTTGTGGGATGTGCTGGTGGCTGAGGTGTAATTGTAAAGTCGAAGGTACAAATTCAGCTTTAGACCTTTGATGCTCTATTTCCCCATTTCCCTTTACATTTCTACGGACTGTGAACTGTGTAATAAAGCAGAAATGCCGTGAAAATGATCCTTAAAAGGCCACTGCTCCAGAGGTGCTTGCAGGTCATGAAGATATGAAGCTTCCCTCAGAGGAAAGTAATAAAAATTTTTAGCCTGATAAAGGATGATGATGTCCGCTGGTGGTTCAGTACATCTGTCCATCCAACACAAGACGTATTAACAACCACAGCTCAGATTCCTGTGAAATATGAGAGTTTTAATGATTCCCCAGAGGATGATTCTGGATGATGATCCCTCCTGACCATCTACAGCACCACCACC
The DNA here is from genome assembly GCF_002814215.2 of Seriola lalandi dorsalis. Classification (NCBI taxonomy): domain Eukaryota; kingdom Metazoa; phylum Chordata; class Actinopteri; order Carangiformes; family Carangidae; genus Seriola; species Seriola lalandi. Next base: position 154,135 of record NW_019525097.1, on the reverse strand, counting down.
AGGCTGAAATTCCAAAGCATAAAAGATTATAAATGATGGACTGTAATGAGATTAGCACATTCATGCTCTCCAGAGGATAAAACCTTTTAGGATTTATCCCAGTGGGGTAAAACGCTTTGATTTTAATGACCCCACGGCCGTCGATAGTGCAAGTCCACACTTCACAAGAGCTAGCTCAAAGTTCAGCTCACACAAATTAAAATGAAGTAGTTCACGTTTGAACTAAAGTCATAATCCCGGAACAACTTCACTTTCAGTAGAACTTCCTCCTAGCAGTCCATCCAAGTCCCCAGTCACTGCCACATTACTGCGAACTATTGCAGAATCACAGAGATTATTTAGATCAATGTGAGTTTGTTTTACCATTTCAACTTAAAACTATGTCATAAAGCAGGAAAACCCAAAACAGAAAAATTTACAAATTTAATTAAGCTCTATAGACACTTTCTTCTTTTTTTTATTATTCGAAAAGTGGGGGGGGAAAAAAGAGGTGTCGTACTGAAGTTCAACACTGGCTTCATTACAGCCGCTATCTGAATATAATGCTGTGATTTCAGTTCACATACTTGGTGCCTTAAATCCTCAGGTGCTGCCATAAAACACAGCTCTTCTTCAACTAATTTATATTTTATATATGTACACGATGCACAGTGAGAACAGGGGTTATATGGTCAGTAGGTGCCCCCAGGTCATTTATGCCCCATCTACTGGGTTACTGCTCCCCTGTCCCACTGTCACCACTCACAGTCTCTACCACATGATTGTTGGTAGACATAAGACCTTACAAAGATATTTGTAATTTTGATATGGGTAATTTTGCATTTGTTTTTGGAATAAACTACATTGTGCAAAGTTACAGTATTCATTCGATAATTCCCTGTTTTCCATTGACTCATGAAGGCGTTACTCATCATTATTCCCAACAATGAAGAAACTGAGGGAATGTGAATATGGGTATGTTATTATTAAGGTCTTAGTCTGTGCTCATGTTGCAGGAAGTCTTACAGTAAGGAGGGAGAACAAGCAGCCATCTCCTCCTCCACAGCATTTCCTTTGTTTGTTTGGGCTGCTGCAGGTCCACCTATGGAAGCTGGCTGAAGAATGCAACCACTTTCCACAGGCCTGCTGGATAGAGGGGGTGGAGGGTGGGGTTGAGTAGGAATAAACATGCCACAACAGCCCAGTCTGCTGCTCTGTCCACCTGTGGCTCAGATCCCACTTTATTTTTTGGTAGTTTTTTTGTATGTACTTACAGAATACACGAAAGACTCAGTAGTGCATCATATCATCTGTCATGAGCAGACTCTGTTTAAGTCCTACTTCTTGAGTGTAACACCAAATATATGACATCAGCTTTTTTCCCACAGCGTGGAGTATTATCATCACACAAAGTCTGACTATTCACTTTCCTCCAGTCCAGACCTGCATTTTTAACTTCACAGGAGCTAATGCGTTCATGACGTGTCGCTACAGTAGCTGTGATCCCCTCCTTACTCACTTGTCTGCTCTGACTCAAATCTCTCCGCCGCTGTTGGTAAGTCCCGTGTCTGCGTGTTTGTACAGTATATAACAGGAAAGCTAAGGTGTGTCTCCTCTGCATTCGGCTGTGACTCACTGTGTTGCTTTGGATCCTGAACAGCTGCTTTATGGATACACAGTAACAGATTTTGCACAAACAAGTGTCGACGTGCTTGCTAAGATATTAGCACATAACATTTTTTTCCACTGCAGGGCACTGTAGTTAACGTCAGTGTCAGATGTATACCTTGTATCTCGAGTTTTCAAAGCTTTATTTGATTTTAATTATATTTCATTTGACAGTTTTCACACAAACATTAACATAGAAAATGTTTATAATGGCTTTTAATGGCTAATAAATCAGGTTATAATGCTTTATGTAACATTTATAACTTGATAAGAACACGGTGGATGTGGTCCATTTATTAGCAAATTATAAACATTTATCTCTTTATCTATCAGTTCCAAATCTGAGCCAAGCACTTCATTAGGAACACCTGTGCACCTGCTTATTCACGTAATAATCCAGCAGCAGTGCAATGTATAAAATCCTGCAGTTAATATTCAGATCAAACATAAGAACAAGGAGAAAATATGATCTTAGTGACTTTGACCGCAGCGTGATTGTTGGTGTCAGAAGAGCTGGTTTGAGTTTTTCTGAAACTGCTTATATTGTGATTTTTTTTTTTTTTTTTTCCACTTTCAGTTTTTATTCAGGACGGTGAGAAAAACAAAGATATCCAGTGAGGAGCAGCTCTGTGGATGGAGACGCTTTCCAGGTACTGGTGATATGATGAAATCTGATCCAGGTCCAGATGCCAAAAACTCTGTACAGTGGTTTATAAAACTGAGGGACAGGATTTTTACTGCTCTGGAAAGTTATCACAGTGGCAACGATCTTATCTCTTGTTGTGATGATTGATAGTAAACAGTAGCAATGCTGCATTCACTTTACAGATAATTTAGACCGTGAATAAAGAGGCTGCATGTGGCTCATGTAAAGCTAATGACACTCTGAGCACGACCTTAGAGAACGAGCCTTTTGGTTGGGTGTATAATTTATGTTCTGTCAGTGCACATTTTCATCTGCCTTGTGCCCATATGTTCTATTTACATATATATTTACACACATGCACACTGTATGCATACATAAAGTATATGTGCATTGTGACTGCCCAAGGCTGCATGAAACCATTTGATTTGGTCTGTCCCTTCTTCCAGGTTCCCTCCTGATTTTCTGACTGGGTTCACCTGGTTGGAGCCTATTTCAGCTGGGAGGTCTCAAGATGGCCTCCGTCTCTCCCAGCCCTCCTCTCAACTTGGTTTTGTTTGGTTTTGAATTGTGTTTAGGTAAGACCTCACTTCTTGCACAGGTAGTTTAAGTGAGCTCTTCCATTTTTCCCTTGCATCCAACGCCTACACTACTCTACTGACTACTGACCTGATGTTCTAGTTTGTTTAGGTTGGGTTCAGTTACCCTTAATAAATGTTTTTCTTAAAGTGGTTACTGTGTGGACCTGCCTTAAGTTACACTAAATAAACTTTACATCATCATATTTAGTGGCATAAATAATCAAAGACACGTTTGTAGCGTAGCCGCCTCAAAGATCTCAGTTATGTTATCTTTGGTGACACCTATGGCCATACTTGGTCACTGCAGGTTTGATTTTTGAACCCCCACTTGTGTTTTCAATCACACGTCACAAACTTTGTGTTTGTGACCCATGTTCCTTGTGATTTTGCGGGTGAGTCATACCAGACATCATCATCAGTGGGTCATGGGCTCAATCACCACTGGCGATAGATTATGACTTAAAAGACACTTATTTAAATGAAAATCTTCAAGATGACCACTTTAACTATAATCCAGTTCAGGAGAACACTTTCAGTTTTGGTGATTTTCATGTTTTCAGAGAAGCTGAAAAGCTCCTTCATGAATAAAACCATAAAAATCATCACACAACTGAAACAGAGCTCAGATAAAAGACATCTGCCTTCTAGCTGACTGCAGCAATGATGATACACAGCTGAGAGGAACGTTGCCCAGTAGTCGGCTAATGAATCTAATTACCCACTATAATTTTTACTACTTTAAACTTTGACCTTAACACAGCATATGATTATGTCCGATGCTGAATTTCATTTTTATCACTTATATCAATCGTCTGTATTTAAATGTTACGGCACAAAATTTCATTTGAATTTTGAATAAGTGCAGGGAAAGAAAATAGCACTTAATCTGTCTGATTAGGTATTGATCCTTCCATTATATACACAACTGTCAATAATGTTAAATCTACAAAGGAGGACCAGTGATGTTCAGCACTGGAGGCCGCGTCTGTCTTCTTTCAATTAATCCACCCTCAGCATGTGCACTGAGAGAATAATTGCATTTTCATGTTCCATTATTCATAATTTTGTGCAAAGAGGAAAAAAAACAGCATTGGTGTTAATCAAGTTGAAATAAACATGATCAAATAAGTGGCAGGATGTATTGTAGTGAGGAGAAGACATTACAATAATGAGCGTGACACTTGGGAGTTACAGTGAATCAGCCAGGGGCTCGCCCAACGCTCATTTGGTGCACTTCAGAGACCCCGACGATGTCTGCTGGATCAGCCACTCCAGTCTGAACTCCCATTGGTCACATGGCACTTATCTCAAAGAGGATTATCATTAACCTCTGCATACTGGACCCATTCCCAGCCGGGCTCCCCCCCCCACCTAATTATCCCCAAGTTTAATTGGCTAAATAAATCACTGCTTTGCTTTAACAACTTTGGTGTGGGGTGCATGTCGTGAACTAAATGGGCAAATAAGAATATTGAATTCATTGTCATTGTGGATGTATTGGAGAAACAGCTGGGTTAGAGAAGTTTGGATATTGTAGTTCTGTGCTGAAGTTTCAAATAGCTATGATTCCCCCAAGTAACTGTACAGCTTATGGAAGCCAAATCAGGGCAAGCAGGGGTTGTGTGTGGACCACAGTGAGCCACAGTGCAGCTTATGAACTTGTAGAGCTGTAATAAGGTTTTAGAGAATAATTGTGGGTGATTACATACTAAGGATCCTATGCAGTAAAGTTTTGAACAGATAAAAAGTTGGGAAACGGTGAAAATCCAAACCCACTTAAAATGTTTCCACTGCTAAGACCCACAAACTAAGAATACGCAACTTTAGAGTATAACTTACCTGTTTACATTAAAGTTTCTTCTCTCTGAACTTTGATGGATGTTGACAAGAGACAGTTCGGATAATAATTAAAAGAAATTGTACAGCGACAAAATAAGACTGTTCGTGTCATAAAGCAGAATTATCCTTTAAGTGTTATCCAACATTCACACCTTTCATAGTGTACATCCAAAGGATTAGAACTAAAGGATAAACTCAGCTCAAAATAGGCTCTGAAAGGATTCTTGGATCCTGTGGATATACTGTTACACTGGTGAGAAATGTAAGTGTATTAAAAGCCAGGTGTGCTCTGAGCAAATAGAAAGTGGTAAATAGGTTGTCAAGCATGAACCTGGAATTCCAAGGGCGAGACCGGAGGCTCGAATCTCGTCTCATTTCTCTGCCGCAGTACCTTAAATGCTGCGAATAGCCCGTTACCGGCAGATCCGGCACTTGGGTTAGACGCAACCTGCTGTGTATCTCTGAAATACCTCTCTAGATCTGTCACAGATGAAACCCATGTTTAATAAAGGTAGTGTGTTGTCAGCTCATAACCAGAGAGAGGGTTTCACACCATAACGGCTTATCCAGGGGGATTTTCCTGCTTCTATGCATCTGCTTAAGATTTCCTTCAAGACGGAGATTTTTCTCCTCCTCCTCTCTCTTTGTGAGTCAGGAAGTCCAATGCTTAGACGAACAGCAGCCTTGTTCTGTGTGGGAGTATATGTTGGGGAGTAAATTGCTTTGACACATTCTTTACCAACTATTTCTTTGTGATAGAAACCAATGAATAAAAATCAGAAGCCATTTGCCGTCCAGAAGTGAACGGTGAAGGACAGAAGAGGCTCTTTTAATCCATGTAATGGGTTATTGACTTTGACCTCAGGGGGAATATATTTGCAGACATAGGATGACACTTTTTTTTTTTTTTTTTTACTTACACTACAGTTCAAGCAATAGAACAATCCAAATGGATCTACACCTCTATTTTCTCACCTTTACTCATTCATTTAGGATTCTGTCACAAGTGCAGATAAGCCATTTTGCTGAAGAGGACTATATTTTGCTGAAGTGTCTTCTGTACCCATCAAATAGTAGAAATATAGGCTTCTGCTACTTCTACCATCTCTACTGCCTCTACTACCAGGTAAGTGTATGTGTTGAGAGAAATAAACTGTGTGGGGCCATGTAGGCCATAATTCATTCTGGGACTTCCACATAATTTCTTCTTTTTTTTTTTTCTTGTCAGTGTTACATAAATTTGCACTACACTATTTATCCACTCTATATTCAGACACATACAAATAGATGTGCTTTGCAACCCCGTGTCCTAAAAGTGGCTTTCACGTTTAAAACGGCAAATACATTAAGAAAAAACACACGGTGCCACCTGGATTACGTTTTTAACAATGTAAAAACATTCTCACATTATCTGCATGTGGCAGCCAAAGCAAACATTTTGATGATTGTGTTTGTGCAACAATAGCTTTTGGTTAAGGTTAGGAAAAGACTGTTGTTTGTTTAAAAAGAAAAAAAGTCTACGGCTACACTGTATAGCTGCAATTAGGCACGGTGGTGCTTTGAGCTAAGTGCTAACTTCGGCATATACC
>NW_019525097.1:127939-147816 GCF_002814215.2 Seriola lalandi dorsalis | reverse complement strand
TTCGGCATCCCCCCCCCCCCCTTTTTCAGTCGCTTTCAGTCTGCCCTGAAGAAGTAATGCTGCTTGGAGGATGTATTGTAGCCTGTTGTAAAAGCAACAATGGCTAAAGCTCTTGCCAAGACCGCAAGTAAACAGCTGTGAATGCTAACGCTGGCTATGTAGCAATAGCAAAACTAATAAAAATAGGGGTAGAGGTTTAAGAGGGGTTATAGTTGTCACTGCAAAATGTGCCAATATGAGTATCCGATCATGAAAATCATTTCCTACACAGTACTTCAGAGTAAGTATATAAATCTGTAAGTGAGGATAGACCAGCAGGGTTGTGGGCGTCTTTGAGCGTAACATAAAATGAAGGCATGCGATTCGAAATATAAAATGCAAATGATGAGCAAAAGCCTATTTTGTGAGGATCCTTAAACTACAATTCTGAAGTCTCCAACCAAGATGCATAAATTCAAATCCACACTTCTCATCTAGTTTGGAGCGTGCTGCTGCTGCTGCCCACACAGCTGTAAGACAGAGTGTCCGTATGAAAAACAAATCACCTGTGGACAGCCGTTTGCCAGCTATTCTCTGAGGTTGAATAGTATTTGTGATACCGCGGATTGCCACAGTCAAAATCCCATGTCAAAGTTTGCTTTAATTAAACAAAACAGGTGTTGCTGAGCATGAGACAGATAACAGAATCATCAACCGCATTTGCAAAACAATGCACATAATGCGACAGATTTGTCCATCATTTAAAAGACTTTGCATAATTATTGCTCCCGTTGAATAATTCTCCATAATTACTCATGCACTAATGCTCACCAAGAATAGAACTGTGCAGGAAAGCGTCTGTAAGAAAGTATGTTTGCTGCTCTCCACTCCTTTTAACCTTCAATTTGAAAGGCCACATGTATTTAAATCTGCATTGTATTGTCAGAAATTCTCATTTGGAAATCACATTGTTGAACAAAAGGCGGGGAATGATATCAAATCGACTTTTGCAAAAGAACCTATTCACACCGAGGTGAGGGGAAACAAGGTGGCAGTTTGGTCCTGCCCACATAGGCATTTATTCAGCATGAGCTCACATCAGGACTGAAAACATGGCTGAGTTTCTTTTTCTATTTATTTTTTATTTTTCCCCTTTATGCTGTATGACCTGAAAGCCATTCATTATGTGCTTGAAAACTGCAATAATTCAAAGTTAAGTTGTGTAAGTGCTTTTTCCTTAGAGCTGCAAACTTGTGATTAAACTTGCTCTGTGAGGTAAAGGATGAAGCCAGGTCCATTTGGCCTGGAGAACCTGCTTAAGCCATGGTCAAGCTCCAGTCAGTTCTTGGCAGCCCCACAGGGCCCACAAGGTCTGGCTGAGGTGTTATGAGCTCCGGCAATGTCAATTTCTGATTCCTGTCTGGGAAAGGTAGAAGCAGACATACCTGTTTTTTTTCTTTTTCTTTTTTTTTTTTTCTTTGAGCAGGTGCCAACACCTGAAGGTAAACAACATACAGAGGGCAGCAGGGTCAGAGCAGCGTCTGGACTCAGCCTCTCCCCACAGACCAAGCCTGTCAGAGCCTGGATCTGGCCTGTCTGGAGCGCTGAGAGGAGCTGAGCCACCATGGCGCACGGGCTTGACACCACGTCAAGCACCAGGGCAGCGACTGTCACGGAGGAAAAGGGGGCCTGCTTCCTGAATCCCAGGCTCAGATTTAGCATGCAAACCCTGTGCAAGCGGGGCTCGTGTTTTGGAATCCCCACCAGTCAAAGGCCAACTGCCGCTTTGTGGGGCTAAAGGGGGGGCGGCCAAATGAACCCATAATCCCTCGCTCAAAATTTATGGGCGCCGGATGAGGACATGGGGGGGGGGGCGGCGCTGGCTCGCAAGCAGGTGCCCGGGCGTATCAAGGTTGGGGACATCCGGCACCCTGTATCAGCAGTATCATTTGTAGCCCCGCAGGTGCCCTCCCACACTGCAAACTGCTGTGGAGGCATGCAGGGCTGAAATAACAGTGGCTGTGTTCCCGCTGCAGAGCGGAGAAACAAAATACACTGTCGAAATAGTCGGTATCAGTATCGCAGTTATGGCAATCCATAAAACATATGAAGAGTGAGCTGAGGTGCCTCCTCCGAATAGACGGGGGACACCGCTGGCAGAATAGAAATCACATGAATGTTTTCCTTCACATATTCACACTACATCACCTTTGAATATCTTCTCTCTTCATATTTGTCACTACAAGCAGATACACACTCTGATCTGCCTCAGGATGTTGTTTATCACATACACTTTCTTTACACTGGTGTGAAATATTTTATACACCTTTTTTTAATTATTATTTGAGCCATAACAATTTCAAATTCATTTAAGTCATTTAAAGTTTTCACAAAATGATTTATTTTCCTTATGTTTTACCTTTGTAAAGCGATTGTAATTACGGTTTGGTTTACAATTAAGTTTTCGTATTGCTCCATAGCCAGCGTTAGCATTAACAGCTCTTTACTCACCAGTCTTACCAAGAGCCATTGTTGCGTTTGCAATACGCCCTCTGAGCAGCGCTACTTCTTCAGGGCAGATTTGACAGTACAGTGACTCCGTATCAGAAAGCGACTGGGTCTAGCTGGTTAGCATGCTAACTTCAGGAGAAGAAAATAGATAATAGAAGAGCTATTTGTGAGTAAAATATTTAAATAAATATAAAATTTAATCTAAAATAAATATTTAAATAAACAAACTTTACTATTAACCACAAAGTAGCTGCTTTAAATTCTGGCTAAAAACAAAAATAAATAAAAATAAAAGCTTTCTAGTATTTTGACACCATTTGGCAACTTTAGCTTGCAGATAATTTTAGCTCCTGCCCTCCCAACCCAACTCCACCACCAGCAGCCTGCCGTGGTTTTTAATATATAGTCATACAATAGACATTTTGCATTGTAAAACTAGAGCACCAACATACAAGGAGTATAAGCGAGCCAAACAAACTATTAACTACAGATACATTCAGGACATATGACAAAAAGGAAATGATTAAACCCTAAAATTAACGATGCCCCTCCATGTCTCGCTCAGTCAACAATGAGCTGCAAAACGCAACAGCCATGCACAGTTTCTCTCTAGGGCAGTGGCAAAGCAATCCCACAATACACACACACACACACACACACACATAATTATGTTTCTTCACATCTAAACTGAAACAGAAAATCTGTTTTATAAGAAGCATAATCACAAGAACCAGGTGGTACGAAGCAACCTGCAAGTGCAAATGTGTGCGAACTTCTGCACAATATTTGATTTTCCCTTGTAGAAGGAACAAGAAAATTCCATGATTCCTTGTTTTTAAAATCTACTTTGTTGCTGTATTCTGTACACAACATCTATTTCTACCTCTTTCTGAGGTTTCTTCCATTTTTTTCCCATTTTTTTTTTTTTTTTTAAGGGGCGGGGGCTTTTTCCTTGTCCGATGTGAGGATCTATGCACAGACGGTGTCGTAATGCTGTACAGCTTGTTAACCCCCTTGAGGCAAATTTGTGATTTTGGCCTGTATAAATAAAATCTGGTTTGACTGACGGCTTCCTCAGCTCTGGCCTGGGTTGTGTTTAATGCAAAATGGCTCCACATGGCGAGGAACTGCCCAGAACAAGTAAGAAACCAGATTGTGAGACTCCATAAAGATGGAGAGGGAACAATAATATTGGCAAGCTACTGAACATGAGCTGAAACACAGTTGCAGGAGAGGTTAAGGAGGTATTGGAAGAGCCAGTGGCAGGCCTTGAAAAATAATGTGACAGTGAGGACATTTCATGAAGTCAAACTCTACAGACGGACTCCAAGAAGAAAACCATCGCTCTGCACAAAACTGCAGATTAAACTTTGCCCAAGGACATGAATAGAGGCCTGATGAATGTTGGCAGCATATTTTTTGGTCAGATGAAACCAAAATAAATTAATTTGGATCAGATGGGGTGCAGTATGTTTGGTGTGTACCGGGCCAGGACCACCACAGCGACTGCACAGTGCCGACTGTGAAGCATGGAGGTGGGAGGGTGTTTGATGGGAGTGTGTTTGATGGGGCTGCATGAGTGTAAAAGCTGTAGGGGAGATGACATTTATAGATGGCACTATGGCTGCAGGTCTGTAAACCCAAATACTCAATGAAACGATAACTCCCGGTCTCAAGAAACACACTGCAGAAATCACACAAGAGTTTGTGAAGAAGAAACAAGTTGAAAACTATGACCTGGTCCAGTCTGTCCCCTGACTTGAATCCAGTAGAAAACCTTTGGAGTATTTTAAAGTGAAGGCAACAGAAAACCCCTCCAGCAACGAGCAGCTGAAAAGAAGCAGAACCTTTCTCCGCAGATTTTTGTTGCACTCGAATCTGGCTGACAAACAAAATATAAAAAAATGTAATCTCACTAATTAAGGGTGTGCTGACTTTTGTTAACCATCACTTTTCATTACAGTTAATTCATTAACTCCTTAAGACCGGATGAGACGTGCACACGTAGTTTATGATTTCATTTTGGGAAATTTCGTTTCGTTTTTTCTGCGGTTTAAGCCACAAAAACATTGTAGAAGATTCAGACACTGATTTTTCTACCTGCTAAGCTGCTAACCAGCTAGCGTAGGCTCAGGGTCGGAGGAGGGGGAGGATAGTAACATGAAATAAAAACCATTTGAGACTTTAAACCTTGGGCTTTTATTGTAAATCATTGCATTCATGCTAATGTTCAACAACATAAAAAAAAGATTAACTTCATATAGAGCTGATGTGAATGTTAACAAATGTGCTTAGTTTCCATCTATATCAAATTCCAAAGGCAAAGCCTGTGATTTACAATAAAAGTCAAAGGTTTAAGATCTCAAAAGGTTTTTATCTCATGTTTTTATCTGCTTCAGAGGCTGAGAAATAAATGTTTTAGTCAAGTTCTTCAGGTTTTAGGAGGTTGTTTTCAAGCAATGTTTAGGTTGGAGAGCATTTTTTGGAGAGCACCTCAGGTCTTAATGGATTAATTTATTATAATTTAGTATAATTAATCATCTTTTTCTTGGACCAAATTAAAATGAATAAAAAGAACAGGATTTATAGTGACTCCACATTTACATTTTAGCGATATTGACCAGGGGTGCACTCAGTGTTGTTGCGTACTGTGTACAGTGAACAAACACCGCTCACTGTATGTTTGGCATTGAAACCAACCAAACTGCAGGTTTAAACAAACTGTGTTGGTTATTTTCAGGTTTGCAGCTCACCCTTGCTGAACCCAGCGCAGACCAGGAGGTTTCATGTGTCCTCTGAGAGACAGCGGAACAGCAGAGGTTCCCATTCCCAGCCAGGGTGGCCGGTAGCACGGTTTGAGGGAGATTAGGACTGCTTGTGTATCAGCTTTAAAGGGTGTGTGTGTGTGGGGGGGGGGGGGACCGGACAAGCACCTCAGCCTGACCTTTTCATATCCCCTAGTGGACCAATTGTCCTGCAAATCACCAACATGGCAAGGATCATGTTTGAGCAAGAGCTTAACAGCTCAGGAGGCCTGCAGGACGGTACTTGATGACTTATTAGAAACAGAACGAGGCGTAGAGAACGGAGTAGCTTTGCTCAGTCCCACCCTCCATACGTCTGCAGATGACTCCCAGGCTCACCCCGTTCCCATGGTACTAGATTAGTTCGTCATGTTGTAATACAAACGTGTGGGAATGCCGACAGCTAACGTGTGTAAATGAGACAACTGGCTGTATCAAATGGTGTTTGGTTATCTTTTCGGTGAGGGTATGTTCGTCCCGACTTTGGTTTGTTCAGACTCCGGAAACCTTTTTTTATCTAGGCTCATTTGTAGAGATTAGAAACGATGCAATTTGAACTCACAGCCTGCAGTTTGTTAGCTGAGACCGGTGGCTGACACTAAAGCTTTTTCTTTCCTTCAGCCTTGCACATTCAGTCACATTTAGCTTTGCTCATTGTGTCTCGAAAAACACTGTAGGTGTATGTTTGAGTTCAGAAGTGTGAACTAATAAACCTTTAAAAAAGAAAAGCTTGACCTTTAACCAAAGACAGATAGTTGTTAAAGTGAGTTAAAGGAAAAGTTTTGTGGTTTAATTCGACTTGGTTTTCAATGATATAGCATTGAAAGTAATTGTATAGATTGTTCAACCTTCAATAAAGGTATAAAGCAAAGTCAGTAAAATTATATTACTGTCTGCACATTGATTGACTTGCAGCAACATTAACTGCTTTTCATTTTTTGGTGTTTTCCCTCCAAATAAAATCAGCTATATAAAGAAGCTAATTGACTTTGGTGTCGGTCTAGGTGCTGAACTTTGACACTTTTATGGACTGAATTGGTTTGATACTGTCGTAGATCAAAAACTGGATTGTCATTCATTAACAAATTTCAAAATCTAAGGAGTAAATGAGTAAAACTCATTAGCAGCAGTGAGGCAATCAGAACGCAGCATGCTTGGACCAAGATCTAATAATGCTGGTGATTGGCTGTTTATCAAAACAAACACGTTTGAGTGTGTAAAGACTGAAAATAAAACTAAAGTAACACAAAAATTTGTACCATAATCATGTATATCATTACTGATACAATACCCAGCACCACTGTGGAGATGAAGTTATCATGACCAACAGAATCAGTGGTCGTAGATATAACCAGTGCCTTATATTTGACCAATGTTATAAACCTTTTTTGTGTCTAATCGCCAAATTTCCTCTAAAACCACAGATTTCTAAAGTCCAAGACTGTGGGCCTCCCCTCCCTGCCTATGAGATCACGATTATATTATTTGATCCCATAGACAATTGAGCCAACATAGTCTAATACTGCTGTTAGACATAACTTGAGATTAAACCAAATACATAAAAAAAAGAGTCTTTTATCAGTTACAGACTCTGGGAAAGTGGAAAAACAGTAAAAAAAAAAATTCCCCAAAACTATTGTATCTGTGAACTATAATCAAATCACACACATTAAGGCTAAATTTCATGATCTCCTTTTGATAACGAATGTATTAACTTACCTTCCATCCACTGATCCTCCCCTGGAAACTGTTTGAAGCCCCCCCCACCCCCCCGGTGAGGCCCGGCCCTCCCACACAAATACTGTTCCTGAAACAATCTGCGGTGAGAAAACAGCCATGCGGTTGCTTAACCATATTCACTTCTGTAGATGTAGAGTGTGAACCCCGGCTGGAGGGAGTCTGCATTTTGTTTAAGTTATTTCAGGATCAAAGTGTGGCCCCTCATTATTAGCATCTTGTCCGGCTTCCTGCTGCCAGGCTCAGGCAGTTCTCAGTGCGTGTCAGTTTTGTGAGATGTGTGACAATTATCTTATTTGTTCAGTAATGTAGCACTTTGTGTAATTGCTATAATCAGCAGTAATATAAAATGTTTTTTTTTGTTGTTTCTTTTGGTCTAGGATGCATGGCATGTCCTGTAGTGAGCGTACCACATGTTGGCCCAGTGCACCCTGAGAGATCATTTGGCGACCGCTGCTGACTCCAGCTCCCTCTGAATGACCAATTTTCAGAGTTTCACCTAATAATGGAAACTAACCCAAAAGTACAGGGTTTCAAGACAGACACTGTCATCTGATAGGCAGCAGTTGCTGCTTAAAAAGCTTAGCATAACAAAGGGAGCTGAGTGCAACTCCCGGTCTCGACTGATGCTTGTAGTCAGCTATTTCTTCAAGCGTGTTTAACCGTTATGAACACCAGAGAGGGTAAATTACCTGAAATAAGTCCATTATGCTTAGCTAAGGTTACAGACTGTGATCAGATTTGTTTTGACGTCTCTTCAATGGCGGAGACGGAGCGAGGGGAGACTCGCAGGCAGGTATTCTGCCTCTTCAGATCCATCACATACGAGATGCATTCCTCTGCAGAGCAGCTGTCACGACCCTTCTGCTGTGTACTTTGTAATGACAAGGCTGCGAGCATAGAAAAACATGTCTGTAGATCTAGATCATCACTATTATCCCTATTAAGTCCCTGAGTCCAAGGACCTCAGAAAAGCCTGATTTGCCTTTTTCTTTTTAAAATGGTTTAACAAGGAGATGTGAGCTGGCTCCGAGCCCAGGACTGATCCACACTCCGCTACAATGTGTGATACGGCTCCGTGAGTTTTACAGTGTGTGGCTGCACAGCATGAGTTTGTGCCGACTGACACTCTGACAGTGACGCTTAAGGGCTAAACTTTAAGTGACATCACAAACCCAATAATATGTAGAACTTAATCGGAGCTACCTGTGGTCGTGTCAGCCACTTTTTTCAATTACGAAAACCACTTTGTTTCTGAGCCTTGTCCTTGTGAGTTTAGCTCCCAAATTTCTTGTGACAGTAATATTACAGCCGCAAAGTTCCTTAGAAATTAGCCTGATAATCTGAGTGAATTGCTGTTTTGCTTCACTTCACTCACAGCCCTGACACTGTGTTCGAGCTAGCCCACCTCCTGGTGCTACAGCTGATTCATCCCTCACACGAATGTTGTTTTCAGTCAACACAGAAGCTGTGGTAGCTGTTGCTAGGATCAGTTAACGCATTGTTTTTCCAAGACAACTGAGTGAAAATTAAAATTAGAGTGTAAGAGTCATTTATGCAAATCAACTCATCCAGATGTAGCCAGTGAGCCAGTGAGCTAGTTTGACAAAATAATAAGTAGATTAGTCGTTTCTGAGTGATCCAATAAAAATAAAGCAGATTTCAGGTAAAACACTCAGAGAAACCAAATCCTGCAAGGTTGGATGGTGGGTCGAGGTGGGCGGGGCTTGGGGCATGGCGGATGGCGGTGACTGCTTTGTTGTGACATCACAAAGTTCCAGAAGTCCTGACGGCTGGTTTTAAGGCTCAGTTTCTGAATACAGGCTGTGTGCATTTCTCTGTGGACTGAGGCTTTGATACTTTCACAGTATTAATATAGAACCTGGACCTGATCTATTATGAAACTACACATGGAAATCTACCTTTATACAATATGGGACCTTTAACTTAAGAGTCCTAAAAGTGCTATAGACAGAATCCTTAACGCCTCTCAGCTCACATGTCAACAGATCTATCTATTTGATCGCTCAGCAGACTTTTTCTGCTGGTGAAGATTGTGTGAAATGGTTGAAAAGTTTGGAAAAACTTCTACCTTGAAAGAACAATGAAGAGCTGTCGAGTAAGTAAAATGAATCTCAGTGTGGTGTTGTGTTCTATTATCAAGACCACGGAGTCAGCGTCAAATCTTTCCACCCTGTTTTTAAGCCACGCTCCGGGCCTGGCTGTCAGTCTGTCTCTCCAGGGACAATGTAGTGGGGGAAAGGGAGAGGGGAGGGGGGGGCATCAAAAAGCCTCAAATCAAAAACAGTATCTGAGCTTCTGACAGACTGGTTTAATATTTGTAAGTATCATGGCTAATCAGCTAATTATAACAGGCAGCTTGCTGATAAACGAAGCAGCGTCTGAGAAACAGCCACAGAGAATCAGCTGCTGGTCCATCAGTCAAGGTGAGTTCATAAAGTTCAAACTGAAAGTAATTTCAAACAGTTGTTTCCAGCAGAGGAGATTTGCAGCACTATCATAATAAGATAGTCAGTTTTAATGCTCATTATAAGCATTGTTTAATATTATTTAAATCATCATTTTACAATGCCTGCACTTCATAATGTTTATAAAGTAA
Organism: Seriola lalandi dorsalis; assembly: GCF_002814215.2. Lineage (NCBI taxonomy): Eukaryota > Metazoa > Chordata > Actinopteri > Carangiformes > Carangidae > Seriola > Seriola lalandi. The sequence continues at coordinate 138,165 of NW_019525097.1, read as the reverse complement.
TACACTTTTGTAACATGATTAGTTTCCTGCAGTGTTTTACTGATGGAAGTAAACATTGAGCGGCATCGGAAAAGTTTAATAACTCAGAATTAGTTATTATTTAACATATTTATCCATATCAAAATCAGTTTTGCATATTGATGGAAGCTTTATTAAGCAGCTTCAATGATGGAACAGATTGGACGAGCGCTAGTTATAATACATGACTCCAATGAGATCTTATTTGATTGTTTTTATTATGAAATACAGTAAAAGAGTCAATCATTTCTGAGTGGAGGCGCCAGGGAAAGATGGCCGCCCACCTTTGCTGTTGAATGATGTTTTGCAATATTCTTAAAAGCTGCACACAGTAATGACTGTATGTCGTACAGAGTTAGTACAGAGTTGTTAAAATACCTTTAACGTGCTATATTACTGATTACAATGATTTTCAAATGCATTGGTTTGCACTTGTTGATTCTGTTTTTCGTATAAGGATGGGATAAATTGTAAACATTTTCTGTAATGTCCTCGTCAGGTCAAAACTTTCATTTGTCCAGTAGTTTGGTTTATCACCACAAAACTAATGACATGCCCGTTACAGCTATGATTGTGCTAATTAGCAAATACTTGCATGCTAAAGCGCTAAACTAAGATGCGTTAGCCTTTAGCTCAGAACACTGTCGCAGAATCAGTGATGATCCCAGACTCTGGGGGGCCTAATGCTGTCATTTACAGATATTCCCTAAACACCTCACATGCAGACAATCTGAAAATGCTGCAATTTACAGATGTTCCCTAAATGCCTCACATGCAGGCAATGGGTAGACGCCAACTACAGCGCACAGTCAGTATAAGGTCTTCCTGTGAGGTTTAAGGGGGTTTATCATTGTCATTGCAAAATGTGCCAATATGAGGGGCCATCAGGGGCCCCTTTTCCCCTCAGGGGCCCCAAGCATTTGCCTTTCCTGATGGTGCACCTCTATGCAGACTCTTAGTTCTGCAGGAGAACAAAAGTGGTTGCAAGAACCTTTGACGATGACTACAGAAGCCCTGAAGTAACAGCATGTTGTTCACTTAGACTGACGTCAGAACTGACAGCACAGCAAAGCTCGCGGATTTCTACATGAGCTGCTGTAATTACATGGTTTCACACTAATGTGTAACCGCTACAACTGAAACTACAATTGCCGTCCTGGATCCGTGTAAAAGGTGACACCCTTGGATTTACCTGTAACCGACTGTTGGTGTTCGCATAGTGACTCGTGTTCCCGTCCCGCGTCATGTGCAGGATTTGTGTGTGAAGATGTCATGCTGATGCTGCACTGTAAACCTCTCCGTACCCGCCGGTCAGCAGCGCCGGGCAGATTGACACCCATCAGCACGAGCGCTGCTCCACTTGCTGTAGGTGGTCCACCACTTGGCAGCAGATAAAAAGTCTTTTTTTTTTTTTTTTTTAACTTCCCCTGCAGTCTGAGATTAATTAAAATGCATGCAAGCTGCGCCTGTTTCTCTTCATAATTTATCCATAACCCAAGACACTCAAAAATAATAATAATTCTGCTTTAAAGGCGTGTAAATTTGAAAAATTCATGATAGATTAATTAAATGTCTGTTTGTGTCTTATTTCAAAGCCCAAGGCGCTCCAGTGCACTTTGGCCGAACCCACAGCTCCTAATAATGAGACTTCATTTCAGCTTCTGTATTGGCAGCATCATGTGTGTATGTGTGCAAATAAAAAATGTGGATATTTCTGAATGCGTTTTGGGATTTTGTGTATTATGTGGGTGAGTAGGTGGGTGTCCTTGTTTGAAGTTGGGATTGATCCAACAATTAAAGCAACAAACACTCTCCATATGGGGGAGAAAAGCTGTGTTCAGCTTTAACCAGGATCTGTAAATCTGTTGGTCATGTGTGAGCTGAAAACGTCGAAGAAAAGGCCGACTTGGTGCTTGAGTTTAAAACAGTGAAATCACAATCTCCCCACACTTTTCTTCAGTCAGTTGAGATTACAGTCATCGCAGCCCACAGTGCATAAACAGCTTAACTTTAATGTCTGGATAAGCTTCTGACAATAGTCCCTTTGTGTAGATAAATACAAGCTGCATATTCACAATAGCCTTTTGCCAGTGACCAAAAATACAATCATATGAAGCTCCAAAGCTGCAGGTGACAGAGGCAGCAGCTTATCACAGACAAATAAAAGTAAGTGACCCGTCGGGGAGCTTTGCGTGTTGGCTGTGGTAGTGAGTGGTAAGGGCACAGAGTCTTTGCTGCAGCGGCTGAAAATCTCAGCACTTTTGAGTTGATGTAGCAGGAGGAGGATTGACGGGGAGGCCGCCCGAGCCCCGCCAGCCTGTTTGTTAGTGTAAGGCATCTGCTCTGTTTGTCAGAGAGATGCCTCTGGCACCGCACCCGCCTTCTCCACCAACACAACGCTGTGCCTGTCTCTTATACACATCTGCTCAAAGTGCTGTGACTCTACCCACAGATACAATGTTCTCTTTTATTCTCAGAGCATTCACACTGATGACATCTAGTCAGGAAGGAGTTGCCTCAGTTTTTTTCTTTTTAAACGCCACATCCCGTAACTAAGATGTGTTAAAAGATCGTGATATCTTCACACGATCAAGTGTATTTTCTGTATTAAAGGATAAGGCCTCTGATTGTCTATAATTTTTTATTATTGTGTGCAAATCCCATAATAAATGCATCCTACTAACAAGGATTGTCTGTGTATCTAAAACCTGATTTAGCTGATTCATCTGTGCCTTAGAGCTGCTCGGTGTTTTTCTAAAAAGCACTAGGAAAAAAAAACACATCAGTGAGCAACACAAAAAATATGGTCTCTGTAGTTTACTCTGAAGCAGCTCCACGGGCTTATAACAGCGATGACTTTCACAGTCTCTGGAAAGTTAGTTCCTGAAAGGCAGAGGCCACTGTGCACACTCAGGAACATACGTTTTTATTGTAAACAGTCGCTGTTGTTTTCTTTGTGTTTTCAACGTGACACTGTGGCTTGTTTATGGACAACAGTGGAGCTCTATGGCACGGACAAACGAGTGATCCATAAACGCGTCGGTCCATCAACCGCCGGAGCCAATCCCAGCTGAGATATGGGGCGTGGGGGCGGGGTTCACCCTGGACAGGTCGACAGTCTATCACAGGGCTGACATATAGAGACAAACAAACACTCACATTCACACCTATGGGCACTTTTAGAGTTTCCAATTAACCTAATGTGCATGTTTTTGTACTGTGGGAGGAAGCTGGAGAACCTACAAACACTTATCCAATATTTACTAGGATTCATTGCTGTTGTGTGTGTTTTTTTTTTAAATGGGATTTGCAGATAATAAGAAAAAAGCAGCTTTGTCCTTTTAAAGTAAGTGAAAGTCTGACAAAAACCTGAGCAGCGAGGAAGTATTACCTGCATGAAGATGCACGCTCATGACTCATCATCAAGTACCACCATCAGGTCAAAATTGTAACTTGAATAAATACGTTGAGCAATGCTTAAATTCATTTAAAACTAGACTTTCCAATCAGCTGCGTATTTGTTAAGTGCTAATTACAACTGTCACTTTTTTTAAAAAATAAAATAAAAATGGAACAAATTCAAAGTGGCACATACTGTACTTCACTAAAACTAATGCGAACATAATCCATATACCTTATTAAAATCTGAAAATGTTACCATGCTAACATGCTAAACTAAGATGACTCTTAGTCAGGTTAAATAAAACTTAAAAATAAATCCACTTTATCTGTAAAGAACAGTGTCAGTAAAAAAAAAAATTGCAGCCTGGTGCATTGTGGGCACTTTGACCCATCACCTCAGTGGCAGTAGCTGTAGTACTAATTTAGTGCATTGAGCTATCTGTCCTCACATCCTCCATCCTTTCGCTCCTCATTGCCTCTGCTGCGTCATTAGCCAGCGGTTCAAACAAGTGGACAACCGTGTCAGCCGCCAGTCAGCGTGAAGAGAGGTCTTCCATTTTAAATGACCTTTCAGTTGCAACTGTCTGGTCACTTGTGACTCTGGAGTCACTGACACCGCTCTCCATGTGTTGTGCATCGGGGGGGGGGGGGGGGGGGGGGGTGTCAGTAATAGTAAACATGTGAAGGGAGCATGTTGAAGCTGAAATAGGTCATTCAGTTTTTTAATATCTAATATTTATTGCTGTGGAAAAAATGACCAAAATACACATATAAAGATTTTTTTTTGATTGTTGACTGAATTATAAACTTCCAATGCAAATAACAGCCGTTGCTTTTTGAAGTATAGCTTTAAGGAGCTATATATGTAGGTTTTGCTCTTGCTACATAGCTAACATTAGCATTAACAGCTGTTTACTTTCCAGTTTAGAAGAAACGTTGCGAGCTCAGCATCAAACTTCATTCCTTTACTCGCCAACAGCTGTGTCCAGCTTTGGAAAGCAACCTTTTTGTTTTCCGTCTGTTTCTTTTTCCAAGTTAGCATGCTAACCAGCTAGCTTTGGCCCAGTCAGCCCATGCTGTCACTTTCTGGTACTGTGACATCCAGTCTGCCCTGAAGAAGTAGCGCTGCTCAGAGGACGTGTTATGACCTCTTGTCTTGTAAGCACAATGATGGCTGAAGCTGCTGAGTCAACAGCTGCTATGCTAACGTTAGCTATGTCGCAATAGCAGAACTTACAAATTAACTCCTTTAAGAAAATTTGTGGGTTTTGAATGAAATTGACTGATTGGATGTGAGATTACAGCTTGTTTCAAAACAAGCAGTAGAGCGAAACAGCTAACAGGTTGCTGTGTGTTGTGTAATTGAGTTAGAGACAAAAGACACAAGAAGCTGCAGCGAGAAAGATACTCAAGGAGTGAGAGGATTATATTGATCCGAGGCTGATTGAGTTCCAGATTGCCTGATCTGATTTATTGACCGTGCACATCATCAGTGTGTGAGTGATTACGGGCGCCGGGCGCGTGTCACGCCGATCTGCGCGAGCTCTGATGTTACACTCCCGCTGGACGTCGGCTGGTTTGTATATTCAGAGGATGGAACTGTGTGGGGCGGCGTGTCAGAAAGTGGATGTCCGGCTGGCATCCTGGGGACGCGCGGGGCATACCAAAGCATGAACCTGAGCCTCTCGCTGGAGGATTGAGAAAACTTGAGTGTTGTTCATGCTCCGCCGACTTTCTGTCTGCTTTCTCAGGAACCTGCTCTGTGATTGAGGATGGTTGAGCGGGGGGTGGGGTGGGCAGGGGAGTGTGTGCATGTCTGGGCCTAAAGAAACATGAAAATCTCGGTTTGCGCTCAGAGCTGTGGTCATGTTTCTCACCCAATACTCTTGATCTGCTGCGCCATGATTTCAGCCAGTCCTCTCTCCCTGTCTTCACTGTCCCCCTCCTCACTTACATGTACCTGCATACATGTCAGGCTCTGACTGAGGAAGCACCTCAGAAAGCAAAATCAATCCGGCCCATACACGGGCCACATGCTCGTTTTCTTCTGGCCCAGTATACAACAAAAATCTGGCCCGAAACTGCTACTTCCACACCTCGACCAGCTCTGGTGCACACGCAGAAAATCTTGCACACGAGGATGTGTATGGCCAGACTTGGGCTGAGGCCCAATAAACATGTATCGAGCCAGAAGTTTCATTTTGCTATCTGGGATGTGTTTATTTCGCCCCTAAACCCCGAGCATAAAGAAAATAGATCAGTTGCCCCTCACCAGATTTGTTTTACACTAAATACACATTGGGAAAAGGCATTTTTTTTTTCTTTTTAAAGTAACAACCCCTGCAGTTAAAATTACAAATGAATGCTAATGATGTTCTCAAGGTAAACAGTAAATGATGCTAAAATAAGCATGGTGTGACAGCAGAGGGATTTAATCTATACTGTTGGGGGGATGTTGTTTGGTATCTGCCTTAAAGCTACAATGGAAAGCGATAGGATTCAAATGGGTTTGTAAGCCTCAGCTTTGATAAACTGTACGCGCTTAACCAGGTGAGCTACAGGTGCGCGCCACTGTTGGGGTGGCTGGGGTCTGCACGCTTTCCTAAAATAACAGCAATGCTCGAGGCAGTTGTGGAAGGATTCACTCGTATCTGACACACATGCTGTGTGCCCCCCCCCCCACACACACACACACAGTATTTCACACAGGACAACCCATTAACAGGTGACAGTGGGGCGGCATTGTGACTAAAATTGCACCTGACTGCTCCACATCAACCCGTGCAAAGTGAAGTGATTATAGAAAAGCCGGCGTCGAACTGAGCAGAGGATCCGCGGCGACGTCTTTGCTCGTCTGGAACTCTTTATCGTTTGTTTGAACTGCCTCCCTCTGAACTCTGCCGTCATCCTTTTCATCACCTCTCGGAGAGGGCGGCGCGCTAAAACGAAGGCCGCTACTCTGCTCACTGTGTTAAATTACACTGAAGTGGAGGAGCTTGTTGCGGCACGCAGTCGACTCCATCGAGACGTACACTGAAGTCGACGGACGCGCATTCTGTTCGTTCCACGAATGCGTTCAAAGCGAAACGAAAGCAGCTGCTCTCCTCAAGTGTCTTTGAGCAAGAAAGTTGTGCATCCCCTCCAGCCTCGGAGGGTGCTCGCTGTGTAGGCGGCCCTGACCTGCTTGTGGAGGGGAAGAGAGAGTTTCCCCCCCCACAGGGGATCAATAAATTATCACATCACACTGCATCTAACACGCTTAACAGGCAGTGGCCTTGAAATTATCTGCCTGCACGCCTCTTGACCTTGTGCCAATTAAGCTTTCTTTCCGGTGCGGTTGACAGCCGGGCTCGTTGCCTTCGAGTAGCATCTGTGGCGTTATCAGTGGGCCGGGAGCAAGAATACCACTGATGATGAACAATGTAAAGATTATTCTGGTTTTATTTACATCGTTTTCGGCAATCATTTGTAACTGCACTCCCCAAGGCCTGTTGTAAACATCCATCACAATACGGACAATTATCCTGGTGTAACTTTGACCTTGTGTGCTGTAGTTTTCGAGCACATGCATGTTTTCCTGTACACGGGGATTATAGCCATTTGGACATTCTGGACGAGCTTACCGCTGGTTTTACGGCCAAATAAGAGACAGTCTGAAGACAAATGATCAGGCGTCTGGAAGGAGCTGAGGAGGATGAAGTGTTACCTTGTTTTACAGCTGCACAACTTTGTAAGGAATGCACTTATAGAGCTGTTTTCTTGTCTTATTGACCACTTAAAGCAAACCAAAGGAGGCCACATTCTCACAGCACTTTCCTACCTCACACACTGGGGGTTCAATATCTTGCCCAGGGTCACTTCAAAATTCTGACTGGAGGAGCTGGGAATCGAACTACAGATCTTGCGATTGCTCTACCTCCTGAACCACAGTAGCCCCGAGAAAGAGGTCAGAGAGGACGGATGGATGGAAGGGTCGAAGAAGTGTGTGACTTTAAAACAGGAGACCGCTGTGAGCTTCCGTTTTCATACCAGGAGTCAGTGTTCGTTTCTAACTTTACTTTAACAAAGTCACTTCTTTTTACATCCCCAAAACTTTTCTCAAACCCTGACCTGACGCTCCGAACACCAGAACAACTGTGTGATCATCTCACTGCTCACCCGTTGAACTTCACGACACCACCGTCTTCCCACAGCTCAGGAATTACTGTGGTTGAGTACAATCTTCATCATAAATGTCAAAACAGAATGTATTTGTTAGGTATATATGCAAGCGTACAAGTGCGAGCATGCCTCTATCTCCCCCCTCACCCTCTGTGTGTGTGTTTCTCTGTGTGTGTGTGTGTGTGTGTGTGGGTGTGTGTGTTGTTTTCCAGGCCAGGAGAGAGGTTTCATTCAGGCGCATTTCATCCCAGTGATATCACAAACTCCTTGACCTCCTTGACCTTGCAATCTCCGACACAGGCTTAAAGCAAACCCACACACACACACACACACACACACACACACACACACACACACACACACAAAGCTCCAAGACAGGAATGCATAAAGTTCAAAGCAGAATTACAGGAGAGCAAAGAACTTCTTAGATGTGATTTTATCTACGTCGTCTTCGTATTATTGTGTGTATTTCTTAACTTTTTTACTTGGCTTGGCTCGGAAAATAAACAGATCCCCATCAGGTCCTTTCCTCTGCAGTGGGGGACGTTTATTTCAGAATTTCATGAGACTCAAATTCTGCCCGGGGACAAAACCTCTTTATATCGTCCCACACACACACACGGACACACACATGCTCCTCACACAGCGATGTTAAAAAAGATTGGAGGAAAACAATAGGTGCAGAGAAAAGGCAAAAGGTTTCCTGTTGTCACCAAAGGGACGAACTACAGTGTTTGATTTCAGCCTGATAGGCGATCCTCCTGAGGCACGCAATTAATATTTAACTTGATAGGCTGGAGAGGCGAGCTTTGAGCAAAGTGAGGAGAACATAACAATAGAAGCAATTTAAACGCGCAAAATGAAACTATTGAAAAGTGCTGATCATAAGTCATCTATGGGGCATTGAAAGGGCCTGTGTGCTGGGCTACAGACTCAACATTCAATTAAAAATGTGCCATTTTATCCCAGCGCCCTCGTATCTATTGCTCTTTGTGAGGCAGCCATGTTCATATCCATTACTCATGTGAAGTGAGGCCGCATGCCGCCGCAGTCCATTGGCCGTTTCTCCGGCTGCCAGATTCAGTCAGGTTAGAACTTTTAGTGTTTGCAAATAAGCCTGACACTTGTAATTCCCCTTTAATTGATCGTTCATCCTCCGATGACCTCTGACCCCTTCTTTCCTTTCAACTTCTGCTAAGTGAAATCCAACCATCGCCCTCCAAATTATTCTTGGAAGCTCCCCCGGAGAGTCTGACATTTTGCCCTTTTCCGTGCCCAGTCATATCTGGAAGTAAACATTCCAGTGAACGGAGGACGCCGTGTTCAGGTTTCACCGAGGCAGAGCCGCAGAAAAAATATGCACATGTGCAGACAAAACATGTCCACCGTCATGTTTGAGCAGAGTTTTTAAATATAAGTTCACATTCCTTTCTTTCATCTGATCTGATTTTTTTACGCTCATATACCTCAGATGCCAAATATGCACCTATACTTTTACACAACCGCTTTTTATTGCAGATTATTTTACATTATAGGTAATTTTTTTTTTAATCAACGTGTGTATCGTAATATTACAAGTTATTGTTTATTGTTTTTGGACTGATTTTTTCATGCCACTGTCGTTTCAACAGGTGCAGATCGTCTTGCACTAATAAAGTTTTTTTTTATTTGAATGTAGTGAAAGTTTTAGTAGCTAAGCTTAGAAAAAATACATTTAAATCAAGTCTACGCATGTAATTTTTTTTTAAAGAATAATATAAAAAAATTTGGTATGTGAAAAAATAAAAAAAAACAATTGCTCAATCCAGTAAACTTTTAGTTCTTTTATCACCAGCTTATTACTTTGGTTAATGTAAATAAACTCACAGTTGTGCTAGCTGACGTCGGCCATTTTGTTGCATAAAGCCACTCATTTGTATTATGGTTATTTTCAAATGTTACTTATTAAGTTTTGTCTTTCTCTTTCTGACTGTGCCAATTGTTTGTGAACAACATGTGCGGTAAACAGATACTCCAGCCCGTACAGGAAGACCGAAGAGTGTGGTGAACTTAGCCTGACATGCTAACGGTCAGTAATGGGTGACGCTGAGCAAATATATGGCTCCAGCTCTCAGTTTTGAATCTGTCAACGTCAGGCGGGTTCAGTTGAGTTACACGGTGGTTTGACATGTAACATAAATATTTCAGGTTTCAGTTCAGAACGAAGAAGCTAACATGCTGTTCCTCACCAGAAGACATGTTTGTTTTTCTATGGGTCCATCCCATTCAGTCTGAGTCAGGTCGCCTCATTTCTCATTTTACATGATAACACCTGCATCTTCACTCAGTTAGGAACCTTCCTTGGCAAAAAAAATACCTGTCGAAAACAGCTCATCTCATTTTAGGTGAACTGGCCCTTTAAATAAAAGTACAAACTCAACAAAATACTGTCATTCAGTAAAAGAAAGGGTATCAAAATATAACAATTTATTTATAAGCGCTTTAAAATCAGAATACATGCTAAACAGCAGAGTGACTACATGTTTGTGTTTATTTATAAGCATCCTATGGACTAGTTCAGTCTGTATAAGGAAAAGACACACAGCAGATGTGTGGGGTTTTTTTGTCTTTTTTCTACCCAGAAGAATTTAACAGGACGGTGGTGG
>NW_019525097.1:126974-127919 GCF_002814215.2 Seriola lalandi dorsalis | reverse complement strand
GGGGGGGGGGGGATGAGTTGCTGAAATGAGCAGATTAGTGGCTGTCACTCTGTCTCTGATTTTTTTGCAACTAATTTGCAATCATGGTAGTGGGTCAATATTTGCAGTGGCTGATATATTCTTTTCTCCTCTCCCTCCCTCTTTGTTGAACTGTCAGAAGCTGATGTCTTTGTCAGCCGTGGCGGCCCTGGGATCATCCTTCGTTTCCCAGCCGCCGCCGCCGCCTCCACCACCACCGCCGCTATGTTGCATTAAAGCTCCACCGGGGATATGATTATGGAAAACCTAAAAAGATGTCATCGGCTTCGGGAGAGATAATTGATACAGGCTGTATAGCAAAGAGGCATTATCGTGTCATTTGTGCTGAGCAGTGTTACCTTTTTAGTTCTCCAGAAGGTAGCGTACACGGATGTATTTACACTACATGGAAAGTCCATTCCACTACCTTTCATATGAATTATTACTTTCTGCAGGAGAGCTATATATATATTTTTACAAATTTTATTAAAATTCATAGGCTTTTACTGGAAAAGAATCGTGGCTTTGTGATGGATTCGTCTTTCATCCGCTGTGACTTCCTACACGTCCGAGACTATAAACATTTTTGCAGTCGTTCTGTGCATTCGGACAGTCAGCCCCCAGCTCTCTCTCTCTCTCTCTCTCTCTCTCTCTCTCTCGTTCATGCCTCCTCGCAATATTTCTGTTGCTGCGGCTCTAAAAATATCCAGGGGCCATCAGATTCTCAGCTCCCCCCACACCCTCTCTCCACCCCCGCCTTCAAAGACCTACGGGTGTAGCACGGAGAGGGCCGTGAAACATGCCATTAGATAGATTTGAGGAAGACAGATGACCTGCGCCGGGCAGCGCTGAGTGGGGTTTTTTGGGGCAGAGAGATATCCCACTATCAAGGAGCCATTTGGAAGAGGTTGTCAACGAGATGGGGGG
>NW_019525097.1:124725-126954 GCF_002814215.2 Seriola lalandi dorsalis | reverse complement strand
GGGGGCATTAGCGTGAAAGGCAAGCAGGCAGGGTGGCTTTGGGGGCTGTTGGAGGGGAATGATGCTCCTCTCAAATGAAACACTGGGGACGATTAATACGTGACCAGAGGCATGGGGTGGGAGCTGCTTTGCCGGGTGGGGTTAGGTTGGAGGGTTCGGGGTCATGAGGGGGGAGTTAATGCTGCTTATCAGGATCACAGGGAGGCTTTGGGAGTCTGTGATGAGGTCAATTTAACACATAGGGGACACACACACACACACACACACACACACACACACACATACTCAACACCAGAATCAGAGATAGGCTTGATTTATGCATTTGTTTGCCCCATGATAAAGAACTCTAACCATGAGGAGGCCACTTCCTGTCTAGACGCTGGTTCACTCGCTTTTGTAACTGTAACTGTTCGTCTGCATATATTTATGTGCACACACAGCGGGGGGGCCAGAAGTCTGAGGCCATTCCAATCAATGAGTCAAACTCTCACAAACCGATTATAACTTTACTTTTATAACTTTTGCATCAGTTTAAGTTTAGTTAAATAAACAATAAGATTATATACTGTACATTTTAAAGAAACAACAAACAAAAAAATCACACATATTTTTAGACAAAGGGAATGAACAAATGATTATTATGGGGCTGTATTTACAATCTTAGTGGTTTTTTACATGTTGAGGTTCAACATTTTTGTATCCTACATAGTAAAACTGACATGCTGTAAAATTGTATAATTAACACGCACACTGTGGGTAAGATGTTATGTATCACATTTTTAAATTAAAAGTGATAAAAGTGATAAAACCTGCAGTTCCTCTAATGACCACTTGAGGCTGACTCCAGAAGTGAGTCAGTCCCCACAGACTCCCATGTTTAAAATGTTCACCTTTACGGCAGAAATAAACATCTTCACAGCCTGGTACAAAAAACTGGGTTTTGGTTTCTATAGTTAATTTCCTCCTTCATGACACCTGTACGGCCTCCTCCTTTTTTTGGATTAGCCAGGAGGTAAGCGGAGTCGGTTACTGCCCAGAAGGCAACAGCGACGCAGCTCACTCCGTCACCAAGGCAACATCCTTGTACAGTCTATGTTTAAAACTGGTGGATGTCTAGATAGAAACCTCACACTGAGAACTCATAATAGAAAACAATGACATTCTCGAAGTGAGATTTGGACACAATCAACAATTCAGCATCAATAGTCCCCCCCCCCCCCGAAAATATTTTGTCATGTCACAGCTGAGGTAAAGCTCAGGTGTAAGTAACAGAATGACAATGGCTTGAATTCCATTTAGCTGCTTCAGTTTCAAGGTCCTGGCGTTGTTCGTGTTCACACTGTCACACTGTCACATTGTCACAGCTTGAATAGAGCCATTGTTGCCGCTCTTACAAACACCTGCGCTTTTCCCGCTATGAAGCGTCAAAATGTCAGCTGCGATAAAGACATGTAGACACAAAGAATTCAAAATTAAAATAAAGTTTCTCGCCCAGTTCCTGCTCATGATTTCTCTCCGTCTGCTTGTTATTGTCCCTCAGTCAAGCTAGCTGTCCAGCATGGTCTCCAATAACCTTTTTATTTTCTATTTTAAAGAAGTTGAATAAATGACTCAACTCAAGTGACACGTGTAACATTTTCATTCACAGTGTTGCTCATAAAATCAGCAGTTTCACGGTTTCAGAACCTCTGAGTGTCTGAGCACTTCTTCATTCTCCTTTCAGTTTGTTTCATTGAAAAGTTTTTTAAATTAAAACCTTTGGTTCGCAGGCGTTGGTTAAAAGTTAGAAAGTTAGCAACAGGAGGAATGAACAGGAAAGAGAATCAACATTTTGGAGATTTTCGAGTTGGAAAAGATGTGATGTATATAACAAAATTCTGACGTATAACCATATAATTCAAATGTTGTGAAATATGAATGTGATTATGAATGAGGTTTTATTTCTGTAACACAACCACAACAAAGTTCTGGTTTCCCCTTCCGCTTCCCGTAGAGCTTTTCCACCCCTGCTGCATTAACGGGGGTTTGGGTCTGGAGCCGAGATGACCCACGCTGAGTAGCGAGCAGTTTTTGGAACACAGCGTCCCACAGATGCTCCTCCAAAGAGCCGGATAAGCTCCTCGATCACAGAATAAGCACCCACTTCAGTCTTCCTGTACTCGGAGAGGAGAATGCAAATGAGCGGGCTGTTCTCTCTCTGTAAATAAACAAGAGCTGAATAAACCCCCC
>NW_019525097.1:111492-124705 GCF_002814215.2 Seriola lalandi dorsalis | reverse complement strand
CCCCCCCACCCCCCACAACCACCCTCCAAAATTCAGCGATACATTCAGGAAACTCACCTCAGCTGCCTAATGAGCTGGCTAATTTGTCTCAGATTCAGTTTTACAAGATGCAGCCGTGTTTGTGTTTATCTGATAGCACTTGTTTGGATAGGGACTGGTGTGTGTGTGTGTGTGTGTGTGTGTGTGTGTGTGTGTGTGTTGAGGCTGATCATCATTCTACACACCAGCTGGAGACCAGTAGGAGCCGGACAAACCTCCCTTCTCCTCCTCATCCTCCACTCTCTCTCAGCACAGTTTTTCCAACGGCGAGCCGCGTATCCGCCGGCCCTCTCGCCGATGTGGAAGGCAGTCATTACGAGAACAAGCGATTTCTCTTTCAGCCCAGTTCATGGGTCAATTGCTCTCTCCCTTTCTATTTCATGGCAGAGTTGGTGGGATTGAAGCGCTCCTCTAACCTGAGCTCCCATTCCCACGCATTCTTCGGGGCTATTGAATCCTCCGGAGCCTCACAGTTTGCACTTGTGCTTTTGCAGCATTGTGTTTTACTTTATTGATCCTAACGAGGCGGCAATTTGTGTCATCCAAACAGGCCGGGCGCCGTGTTTGTCCAGATTTATGTGCCCCTGCCTTCAGTGAAAATCCCTTCCCAGTAAAATCTTTAACACCCCTCGCTGTCCTCTTATTGAATAACTGTCAGCTGTCTTTTGATGACAGAGTTTAGGGCTTTACTCCCCTCTGTAGCTGCAGAGGTCTCATCACATACAGCCTCAATAAAGGCAAATCCATAACTGGCCATAAAAAAGCATGACATTGTCTACTTTTTTTTTTTTTTGTGCTGTGCATGTATTCAATATGACAAAGCATAATACTCTTTTAATGAGGGCTGGGATGTGCGGCGTGCTGGGGTTCGTCGTCTCTCTCTCTCAGGAAGTCCAAACCAACGTTTTTACAGCCAGTATCTTTCACACAACAGATGCTTCACTCAGTTTTTATATGGAGAGTTTTATATTGTTTTCAAACTACAGGAACAAAAACAACAGAAGAAGAGAAAATGATCTGAGAGAGATGAGAAAGAAAGACAATGTTAATGTTAAGCTTGAACTTTCCACGTCAGAAACGGTTTATAAGTGTAGATGTTTACTGATTATCGATGTTTATTAAAAAGCTTTTACAGTACGCATTAAGCTAACAAAGCTCTTGGTTCTATTATATTAACTAATGTAAAATCCACAGGTGGTCTACAATTTAAAAGCTTCACAAATTCACAGTCCTTTCTCGCCCGGTGCTCAAAGATTTGACACAATTAAATATTTTTAATTTACTTTAATTTGAATGATTGATTTTAATTTTAAATACTTTTAATGGGAGTGTACTTCAGTATATTTTTAGAGTATCTGTACTTTACTTGAGTATCTATTTATTTATTTTTGGAGACTTATAATATCTGTCTATGAAGTATTTTTTTTAGGTTTATTTAAATTTAAACTTTTAAATTCAACATAAATGTACAACCTTTCCCACTTTTTATATATTATAACACAATAAATGATCGTCCTGCTTAATTAAAGGCCTCCTGCTTTAGTGATAAAAGATATTTAAATATGTCATAGTGCATATAGAAATAGTTGCCATCTGCTGGACTGGACCAGTGGAGCTGATGCTGTAATGTAAACAGAGAGAAGTTGAATAGCACAAAGTTCCACAGTGTCCATAACAAATATAAATATATATAAATTTAAATGACTTTATTTCTTAAAAGAGTGGATTAAACCTCAAACCTTCTTGTTTTAAGGAAGATTTATTTTCATAGCATCTCATGTGTTTGAGGTTCAATAAATCTGATTTAAACATTTTAAAATCGTCCTTTTTAATAACTTTTATTTCTTTATTTTATAGACGAGTGAAAAGCTCAGTTCAAATGTGTGTAATTTGTGTTTGTGATTTTTTAGTAACGGTACTAATACGTTTGCATCAGTCTCACCACAGACACACTGAGCTACTGCTACAACATGAAGTCAATGAGTTGATCTAGTTGTGAATCAGTTAAAGCCGTGGGCTAATCAGATATCCGTAGTGGGTTTTGGGGTCTGGTCATGTGACTCCTCTGTCAATCAATCAAACTTTATTTGTAATGCAGTTTTCATACAGGTTAGTGCAGTTCAAAGTGCTTCACAGACGACTGATGAGCTTAAACGAAAAAAGGACAAAACAAGTAAGAGAGCTGATAATGAGATAAAATAAAATAGATTTAAAAAGCTACAATAATATTAGCAAATGAAAAAAAGAAAATTAATAATAAATAAACAGATAAAATACAATAAAATACAATTTCGTACACAATTACTATCAAATAAGTGAATGCAACAAAGTGACTAATGACTAAAATCCATTTTCAATGAAAAGGTTGTAAGGTGCTTTAAAAACGTTGTAGATATTCTGTGTTTCAGTCGCTGCAGAACATAAAGCTGTAAGAACTGTCTGTATTTAATGGGATAAACTATGTTTCCTCTCTTCAATCAGGTTGTTTTAACGAGAGGATTTCTTTTAAGCGTTTTTTAATAATCATGTTACCGTTCATGTTCATGATGTAACTTCCTGTGACTTGTGGGAGTGTGACAGCTCTGGTGTTTGATCCGGTGCTTTTTTGTACTGTAACATCCCTAAACTCCAGTCTACACATGACACGCGGCGCCGTAAGTACACGACATGTATCTTCGCCCGCTGACCTGAAACTAACATTTCAGCTGCCAGGACCTTTCAAACAGCAGATGTTTCTTTCCAGTTTTATATGCTGAAGTTTATGGTCTGTCTGCTGAGTTTGATTAAGAGCAACAGAAATAAAATCAGGACATAAAATACTGTCAGAGATACAGTGAAGGGTGGATGAAACGCTTTGCAGGTGGTCTTCAATTCGGCTTCACTAAAGTGACTTTTTGGCTCTGGCTGTTCTTATAGATGCTGCTTCTGAACAGGAAAACAACTCCTGAGGCAGATATATGTCTGTTGCTATACAAAGTAATATGGGCTAGAAAAATACTCATAAATCTGTAAAGCTGTAAAATCTTTCAAAGCGCATGTTCCATGTCTGTCTTTAGGTATTTCAGTTTGTCTGACCTAATCAGCACAAAGAGACCGATCCACAGACTGAACTGAAAAGTCTTCACACAGCGCTGTCTGTCAGTCAGCAGGTTCGACTGCATTCAGGTCTGTTACAGACCACGACTGGGGGCAGGAGCGAACTCCATCTGCACCAACAGCAGCAGCAGCAGCAGCAGCAGCAACCAAACAAAGCGCATCATCCCCGGGTGGGCTGCTCCCAACAGCGAGAGACTAGCAGCTCCTGGTCGCTGAAGTTCCCATACATCATTACAGCTACCATGTATGTGAGGGGGCGGAGGCCTAGATGGATGTAAAGGTGGTTTATTGATAAAAATGGATCTTATTGAGTTATTTTTGTTTTGCATTTTAGGGCCTGATTAAATTAGAATTTGTTTTGAATGTCTTAAAGTAAAATCCAAAACGCCTGCACTTTTCAGATGGTCCCTAACTTCAGTTGATCAGAGCTGATATCACGCAAAAATACTTTTGATTTTTCATATTTGTCCAGAGCAAATTATGCGTATTCATTTACAACACCAGTCTGAGCACCAGAGACCCAGAGTAAGAGAGAAAAAGAAGGAAACATATAAGTGAATAAAGACAAAATACCTTCTCCACTTCCCCTGAGTTCTGTCTCAAAGCAGCTTCAGAGTTCTCCTCGGCCCTTTGAATTCCCTGCATTTGAAGTGTCGTGTTGTTTACATCCATCACTCTTAATACTGTAAGAGAGGATGTACTGTAAGTTTATTCCATCCTTTACATAAAAGTGAAACACAAACACACACACACACACACACACACACACACACACAGAGCGCTGTGAACACATCAGTCCTCTCTCACTGACCCACTCAGACACTCGACAAGTGTTTATTCTTTCACAAGGACGAAAAACAAGCCGGAGCTCGTCGGACTGGAGCTCCGGTATGCTGATGTGGGCGTAGTCGCTGTGCTCTGGTTGTTTGGGGTTCGTCCGCCATTATTCACTCGACACGCCAAGGTGAGAGAGTGGTCCCTGAGGAGCCCGGAGACCCCTGAGCTGAGTCATAGGACAGTGATTTAGAGCATTGTCTCTGTCTCTTATACACATCTGCCAAACAAAAGCCCGGTCATTAAAGTTGCATCAGCCCCTCGAAAGGTAACAGGATCTCCTTGAAGCTCAGGTGCGACAAGTCACACTGTGATTTAGCATCAACAAACAAGGACGAACCTGCTGCTGCTGAGAGAGAGCCAATTTACACCGTGTGTGTACACCGCTGATAGCAAACTGCAAACCTGCGCACATGGGGATTCTTCAAGGGTGTCGACGTCTGGTGACACTTTTCACTCGGGGAAGCAAAAAGGAAGCTGGAGGCTCATGAAAGGACTTTGTCTAAACAGATGTTTTATGCTGTGTTTGTGTGTGTGTGTGTGTGTGTGTGCGTGTAAAGACACTGAAACGTAAAGGGTCAGTGCAGGTGCTGAATAATGTGTACAAGTAAAATAAAAATAAAAACCAGCTCTGAGCACTTGGTATACTGCATCTACACACCTTTAAATTATACATTTTCTTGAATCACTTGGTTTTTGTGCAGCAACAGCAAGGACTTGCCTGATGAAGGTCACTGTCAAGTAGGTGTGTATTTTTGTGTTTGGAGGAGGAGGAGGAGAAAAATAAAACTGTACTTGAAAGTTCCTCTCCAGATATTTTTTAAAGTCTGTAAAAATCCTCTGCAATGATTAATATTTTGTTTAACTTGGTTTTCACACATAAAAATTGGAAAACTGGGGCTGGGAGCTCGTCCATTGAGTAATCTGGATCTGCCGTGTGCCCCGCCCACCACCGCTGCCGGTGTAGGTTGACAGGTGACAGGTGGTTAGAGGAGCAAACATCAGAGAGACTCAGGAATTTGTTGAGGACTGATGAGTTTTGTTGTGATCAAAATCAGCGACTTGCAGATGTATGAGAACTGTTAGCATCTTTTATTTGTTTATGTTGTTTGTTAGCTTGTAACTGGCAGTGGCTGACACGGTGTTAGCGGTTGTGCTAATGCTAACTCTGGCTCTCTCTGTACTGACATGGTTTCAGGTTTATTTAGCCCCCGCCCCCTGTCCCCACAAGTTGACGGGATTGGTTCCTTAGGTTTGTGATGTCATCGGTTCACTGCAGTTCACGGTGGAAACACTCGGCGACTGATTAATTCACTCATCATATGTCTCGTATTATATAAAAACATCACATGGATGTTGACAAGGTAAACCTGATTTTCATCGGAGGGGGTCTTTAATATTTATTGTAGGATTTTCCTGCTAAAAAACAAACTTTGTATTGAATTTTTCATGCACAAGCACATTTGTACCCTGCAGTGTATTGGAGTGGAGGCAGAAATCTCAGAGACAGATGTTGGGAAAAAAAAAAAAAAAACCAAAAACCTTCCACGGCTGGATACCACTGGAGGCAAGTGAGAATTTGTTTTTCTAATTTTGGTGAACTGACCCTTTAAACTAACGATTCAAGTGACGTGCAGGAACAACTGTGTGAAATTACAGGGTGGTGACATCACTGAAAGCATTAAAATGCATCAGTGGGCAAAAGCGATGTAGTGTGGCAGAAGTGTGCAAACCATCCGCAGAAATCAGCTCTGATTTCTCTGCCTAATTAATTAATAACATCCCAGGAAGCCAGAGGCATTAAGCAGATTATGGAGGAGGGTGGGTGGGGGGGGGGGCTTGCTCCAGAGGCATGCATGTAACCCAACACAACCAACCGGATCTGAGCGCTCAGCGTCTGGCTGCAGAAACAGGGAAATGTGCTTTAGTTGAGTTCAAAAACAAACCGTAATTTGATGGTATTCTGTATTCTCATATTTGGTTTGGACAGAGCCCAGGTGATTGATGTGGCAGCAAACCTGACTGAGGGAGGCTGCGTGTTGTGTTGATGGTCTGCTTCACTCCATAATCAGGTGGAGGGTGTGTGTGTGTGTGTGTGTGTGTGTGTGTGTGTGATTGATTCTTCCAGTTCCCTCGCTGCGTGTGCATGTGTTTTTCAAGGTCCTGCTACTTGCTTCGGATTACCTGGCTGGTTAGGAAAATGTCTCCCAGTTTGTGTTTTGGTTCCCTTTGGCAGATTCTCTTCCTGGGCTGAAAAGACGGATAGCTCCATCTAAAATATTCAAATCAGTTCCAGATAAAAAATAAAAAAAAATAAAAAATGCTGCTGCAGGGAAACTGAAAAAAAATCTATTTGATTTGGATTTGGGTCTGCAGCTCTGTATGAACACTGCAGACAACACTTTCTTTGTGGACGGATATTTTATTCAGTGGCGCCAACACGTCGCAAAGACGTTTGGGAGAGGTGATACATGTCTTTTTCACCGCAGTAGGTATGAATCTGTTGCGTGGCTGCCTTCTAAATCATGGCTCCTCTCCCGGGTGAAAGGAGCTTTTCCCACTGCTATCAGGAAGTGCCTTCGTAGTTTATTATTATTATTATTTTTATTATCACTTCTCAGCTCGTGCTCCGTACAGGCGGCGCAGGATGGCAGTAGTTGAAGAGAATACGAACACCAGCTGTCACTTTCCAGAGGACGAGCTAAAAGGAGTTTTGTTGATGATAACGAGAACATCCCGTCTCAGCTTCTCAATCATGACGTTCTCACAGAGGAGGGAAAGAAAAACAGCGGAGGTGCCGTGAGGTGATGCAGAACGACTCCCCGCTCAGACAGAACATGTCATGTCACATGAAGAGCATCAAACCTCAGGCTGCCTGCGCTCACACGTGATCCGTCACCGGCGGTAATGTCGACACCGCCGGCTGCCGGAGCAGAAATTATATCTCAATCTAATGGTTGAGATTCTTTGTAGAAGCGTGTGTTCACTGCTCGGCATGGAGACAAGTGGAAAAGTGCATAATGAAACCTGACAGTCATGTTACTAATTTGAATAATTCACATTTTTTACACTTCAGGTCTTGGCGCTTTTGCTACCACTCCTATCAGTAATAATACCACTAACTCTACAAGATTTTAGCGCTAAAACATGGTGCTAAATAATGTTAAAATGAAAATGTGGCACGAGACAAAACCCAAAAGTTTGCCAAACTTATTTGGAAATAAAAGTGAACATTAAAGTTTCATGTGTAACTAAAACTGTCTGTTGTAAACATCACATTTCACTTTGACCTGCTGAAGTGCGTTGCAGGATCTTTACAGACATTTTTATTGGTTTATTTACAGCGTCTGTTTCTTGCTCATTTTTCTTGCTCCATGTGTTTTACTTAATCTTTATTTAATGAGGTAGTCCAGTTGAAAGAGAGTGTTTTTCAAGAGACCTGAAAAACTGATAGAAATGATGAACAAAACATACATAAAGCCGGCTACGTGAGGAATCTAGCTAACTACACGTGATCTTTCAAGGTTAACGCAGCCTAACCGGCCTATATGTTTCACAGTAGCAGGTAAATCATGTTAGCTCCTTGACTTTGGGACATTAGTCATATCCACTGCTGTTTTTATTTCCATAACAGAGACTTCTTCTGTCACGGCCACTGTCATGTCTGTGCAGCTGGAGTCAGGACACAGCTTAGCTTAGCATACAGGAAGCAGATGCTAGTTTGGGTCAAATGTGCACAAATAAATGTGAAATGGACTTAGGGACACTTTCTTGACAAATAACAGTCAGGTGCAGGTGCTTGTTGTCACAGTGAGGTTTCCAGGTTTGGTGCCTTCTGCCTGTACACAGACAGAAAGCTGTGCTCACTGCACTACAGCCGGACAAGCTGAAGCTCTGCATGAACAGATAAAACTAGAAACTATAGTTCCAGCACATAACTCCTCCTAAAATCAAAATTTGACATCCTTGTATTCATATTACTTTACTGCACTGTTATTTTTACTGTACTGTTTTTTTTTTATCTTTAATTTTATTTTACTCTTTTTAAAATCCTGTCTTTATATTTTGCCTTGTGTTTTGTTTTTACTTGTTTATATGCCTTAAATATTTTATTTAAAGCACTTTGAATTGGTTTTTTGTTTGCTGCCTCGAGTCTTTATGCTAAGCTAAGCTAACCATATCCTGACACCAGCCCTGATGTTTTACTTTAAAAAATATAAATAGGACTGGTAGTGTGTCCCAATGCCATATACTACTACTATAAAATAAACACTCTAAACGCTGAACTTCCAGTTATAATTTTCAAATTCAAAAACATTTCAAATGAGTTGCTTATTTCATTTTCATCTCACAAGCTGTCACTGGAGCATCACTCCACTATCCACCACTTTATCACTCGTTCCCAGCTGTGAGGAGGTCCTCTGTCTCCATTATGTGATCAAGTGATTTCAGCTTGCATGTGCTTCATCTTACTTTTAAGTGTGAATAAACTCGAGATGCTCAAGTGCAACGCTTAAAATTCAGATTTTAATGAGGAAATAAATGAAACATGGTGTTTTATTCTGACTGAAAAATGAAATCTAAAAGGGAGAAAATGATCAGTATTTGCAGACATTTGTACGTTTGTCTTTCTCAGCTGAATGCAGAGAAACGTCAGAGGCCAGAAAGAATCCACATGTATCACCTTCCATAGCGGGCTGATTTGGTATCAGGTGTGATATCGGAGTCAGCAGCGTTTCCACTTGGATGGAATATTTAATGTGTTTGATGTATGGTGGGCACCCATGTCTGTGCGTGTTTCCCCCCAGCATAAATAAATCCTGGTGCAGGGATCTTATGAGAGGGGAAACAGAG
Organism: Seriola lalandi dorsalis; assembly: GCF_002814215.2. Lineage (NCBI taxonomy): Eukaryota > Metazoa > Chordata > Actinopteri > Carangiformes > Carangidae > Seriola > Seriola lalandi. The sequence continues at coordinate 115,882 of NW_019525097.1, read as the reverse complement.
ATCTGCTCCTGAGATCACCGGTGGGGTCTCCTGGGTGCAGCCATGACGGCCTGCAGGAAGGAACCCCGGCATGGCGGCCGTAATGACCAAACACAGTGCTGATTGGACATCTTGCATGCATTAAGGCGGGTTAGATGATGCACTGTGTCCTTCAGCCCGGGAGATCCGATAACAAAGCCGAGCTGTATGGGGTAAGGCGATCCCGGCGCAGGGCCACGGCTGCAGGCCGCTACCTCTGCTCCCAAAGAAACACCTCTCTGTTCCACTGCCATGAAAGAAGAGACCTTGAGATGAACACAATAAACAGTCACATGTGGATGCAGACATGTGGAGAGCACGCAGGAGGACAGAGGAAGAGCTGCTTTCCATACGTGGAGCACAACAGCTGCAAACTGAAAAACAACAAAGATAAAGATCTTATCTCATCTTATCTTCTCTTATCTTATGATGGACACTTTTCACTGCTGAAGGGAAGCTTTTTTCTTTCTTTCTTTCTTTCTTATTCTTTCTTTCTTTCTTTCTTTCTTATTCACCTGCTTGTCCATTTCCTATAATTTCCTTGGAAGTTTCCTGGAACAAACTATGTAAACAAAAAAAAAAAAACATACAGTATATAGGGACAAAGACAATAAGAAACAGTGACAATGACAAAAACAAAACTGATTCTTTAACTGTTTTGTGTCTATGGAAAATATAATAAACTATTGGCCTTGCCTTTGAAGTGCCCACCCCCTTAGTGTGCTCTGATTGGTTAGGGGAGACGTCTACCTACAAGCTAGAGTCATTCAGAATAGCTGTGAAAAAAAACTTTTTCCGACGGAGAGAACGTTATTATGTCATTTCGTCTTACACTTCCAACCCTGTCAAGTGAAAACTGATTGGATTTTTACCATGGATGTATTATAAGTCCAGGGAGGCCTCCATTTTGTAGCCAGAACGCTAACAAACAGTAGCAGACCCGCTAACAGATGGAGCCGGATGGAGGGAAAGAGAGAGGAGAAGTGAGGGAACAGCAGCGCATACAAATTGCTCGGTCGTCTGCTTTGGACTTCTCATGATGATATTCAAAACCTGGAATATTTTTATACAACTAGCGGACGAATGGAAAGAGAATCAGAGTTCTACACGTCTAAACGGTAGGCAGTCACCATGCTCTGCTGGTACAAAATGCTGGTAGATATTTTTAAATCAAATGTATGTGCTTATGTTAGAACAGTCTGTTTATGTTGACAAGCGTTTAAGCCTTTACTCCGTCAGAACAAGTTCAGAACTTTCTACTGGGCCCGTACACGGGCCAGTGGGCCGCAGTCTGGAAGAAATGTTGTGAGTTCAACATCAAACTTCATTCTTTTACCCACTAACAGCTGTTAAGCCTTTACTTCTACTGAAGTTAGCGTGCTAACCAGCTAGCCGCGGTCCATATCAGCCCGTCTGATCGCTTTTTTCCATAGCTACTAGCCGAAGCTTTAGGTTGAGGCTTGTGTGATATGTGGTCAAAAGCTGCTTCTGTTTCATGTCATGAGTTAGTTATGTTGAGTTTGTAAGCACTTGTTGATTTCCAGATGCATTTCCTTGACAAACCTGCTGCATTTACACTGAGATCATTTTTTTATTCATTGATCTGTTATTGGTATCTATTCATAACAGATGTTGAATTGTTTGTTTCCCTGTGTACAAATTTCATGTTTGCGTGTTAATCTGACCTCCTGTCCTCTGGCTAAAGGACTCTTTAGGTTACACCAGTAATTAATCATGATTAATTAATTGGAAGTTCACCAAATGAACACCCTGTCTACAGTGGAATATGTATCATGTTGCATAGTTGTCTTCAGGAAACATTAGTACAAGTATTAAATTACACTTTTTTAGAAGCAGTTTGGTTTAAAATGGACCAATAATGTCCAGCTGTGCTACTATTGAGTCTGACTCATAATTTGTAATTTTCCTTAAATAATTAAAATGACTCTCCCTGTGGAAAAGTGAATATCAATACCCAACATCAGGTAATTATTTGGACAAATAAAGTGATTATAGAAAGAGGGATTCCCCTTCTGAAGCCTCACACTGTAAAAAACAAAAAGAAAAAAAACAGATGATGATATTGTATAATATTCTTTCCTACTGCTGCTCGGAAAGGTAAATGCATTAGGATGAGGGGTTTAGATTTATACTGTATCGTAATGCTGTCACACTGTCATGCACAGAGCAGCACACACCACAGTGCAGCTGCATCTGTGAATGGTTGACATTCTTTAAGAGCTGCAGAGTCGAGCAGAGGGATGATTTCAAGTCTGTGCACTTGACATCTCCACATTACAGCTTATCCAACAGTTGTATAGGCTTCATATAGGAGCCTGGGAGAAGGGCTTCATTACTGTTTTCCATCAGTGTTAAAAAACTTGCATTAAAATGTATTTTTGCATGAACCTATTATTATTATTATTATTCATTCTTATTGTTTTAAACTGCACAGTGGTTAAAATACAAAATACAATATAAATATAATACAAATACAAAATAAATCGATGCACGGTAACATAGGAAAAGAACTGAAAAACAAATTAAAAACATGAAACATGTCAAGTTGATTGATTTTACATGTAAATATAAAGTAATGAATTCAAAGTTGCCATAGTGATGTAAGTGCTCATGCAGTGCTGGTACATTTGCATTTATAGTAATATTCATAGCATTTCTATAAGTTTATATGAATTAAATATTAGACATTTTATAGAAATTTAACGCAAGTAAAATAAAAAGATACAGATAAATAAGTTAAAAACTTTTCTGAAATTTCGGCTCACTAAATATGAAATATTACTGTTCAGTTTTTATGTTGCTCCTCAAATATCAAAACTAAACTCAAGAAAATATTGAGCAATGATGTAAAACTAAGAAGTGTAAGGAAAAAAAAACAACTTAGATATATTATTTATTGGTAATGCATTCTCAGTGTGCTGAGATTAGAACAAATGTTTCATCACATTACACTAATCCTTCTTCCTATATATTTCAGGACACGTTGCAGTTTATGTGTGTGTGTGTGTGTGTGTGTGTGTGTGTGTGTGTGTAGCCCTGAAACCTCTCAGGATCTGGGAAAACCTCCACAGCTACCAGCTAACACTGTTCAGATGTGTGTTTTTGTTTTCAGACCTAATGTGTCTGTGCAGCCTGTGCAGATGGATGTTGGTGTATTATTTCTGACAGAGACGCAAAAAAAAACCAACAACAAAAAAAAGCTCCATCTTTCTCTGGCTGTAATCAGCTGGTAGCACTTTTCCACCCAACATCATTACAGTTTTACGTACGTGTGTCTGCATTTTTACACTCAACAAGATCATATCTACCAGTTACAACAGCAGAGTGAGTTGTGAGGGCGTGCTGTATACGGAGCCCGTCTGGTGATGACATGCGTGGGAAAGACAAATAGCGGCAGTACAGTTCCCATTCAGCCACGAGAAGAGCAGAGAAACATACGTCTGGCCATTAATTATGTGGTGCGCAGCAGCTGATTTGGTTTGAAGGGAAACAAAAGGTGTCTTTTGGGGAGATTTGTGTCTTGGCTCTGAGCTGACTTCTTTGCAAGGACCTATTGTTCTGCTACAGAGACACAAGAGACTCACTGAGACCAACAGACCCCCCCCCCCCCCCCCCCCCCTCAAAGGGCTGAATGATAAGTAAGTGGTCTGCTGCACGACAACCAGTTGATTCAATACAAAGCATTGTTTGTGTGATTGTGTTTCTTTTACTTATTTGCAGGAGGAATAAAGAGAGTGGTGATGCTGGTTTAGGATGAAGGAATGAATGTAGGAGTGGTACTTTATGCTTCTCCTCTACCACATGTTAATAGTCATTATTGTACTTTAACTTTCCACTACATTTATCTACCAGTGACTTCGTAGATTAAAGGGCCACTGTAGTGATTTAGTATCACGTCTAGAGACTGATTAAGAAAAAGTGTTCAAAATCAAAGCAGCAGGGGCCTGAGAGTCAACTGATCTAAAAACACTACAGCCTACATTTCCCATAATGCAACTCGGCACCAGTTTTTCTTAGAATGCCTACTGACTTTTTAGTAAGAAAAAAAAACAAAAAAGTTTCTCCAAGCAGAAATAACCCAGATGATGTCATGTGATGTCACTACGTTATTTCAAATTTTTTCCACACAGATACACCTTGGTTTGAAAATGCATCAGTTTTGATGTGTTTACACCTGGTGTCCAACAACTCTGGAGTTTTCCTGCCCCTAAAATTGAGACCCTGTTTTAGTTTGAGAAGTCTGGGCTTGTGTTGACCGGAAGAAATGGAGACTTTTGGAAACAATTATTCAGACACTCACGTCTTGATTGGGTCTTATCAGTCATGACGCGTCCTTCCCTGACTCGTGGTT
>NW_019525097.1:95612-111472 GCF_002814215.2 Seriola lalandi dorsalis | reverse complement strand
ACCCCCCCCCCCCCCCCCCCCCCTCAAAGGGCTGAATGATAAGTAAGTGGTCTGCTGCACGACAACCAGTTGATTCAATACAAAGCATTGTTTGTGTGATTGTGTTTCTTTTACTTATTTGCAGGAGGAATAAAGAGAGTGGTGATGCTGGTTTAGGATGAAGGAATGAATGTAGGAGTGGTACTTTATGCTTCTCCTCTACCACATGTTAATAGTCATTATTGTACCACTACATTTATCTACCAGTGACTTCGTAGATTAAAGGGCCACTGTAGTGATTTAGTATCACGTCTAGAGACTGATTAAGAAAAAGTGTTCAAAATCAAAGCAGCAGGGGCCTGAGAGTCAACTGATCTAAAAACACTACAGCCTACATTTCCCATAATGCAACTCGGCACCAGTTTTTGTTAGAGTGCCTACTGACTTTCTGTAAGAAAAAAAACCAAAAAAGTTTCTCCAAGCAGAAATAACCCAGATGATGTCATGTGATGTCACTACTGACATCACCAAGGTTATTTTCTCAAACTTGACAAAGTTTCTCCTCCAGAGCGACGTTATAGACAGACGTTATACAGATGTTTTCACAGGCTACACGGGGCCTCCCATGACTAGTAAGCTGGTGTTTTTGCAACAAAACATATGATCAGCAAATAAAATATATATTAAAAAAAGCTGTGATAGATTTCACCAGCTACAGCATAAAAATACTGTTTACATATTAAATCATAATAAACATTCTTCAATCTACTTTTGCTACTGGAGTGTATATTTTGCTGCTGATCGTTCCATAATATGTCCATGATTACTTGTAATAGAGTGGTTTTACCTTATGGTATGACTGGTTGGTTGGTTAGTTGTCCGGTCGGTCAGTCGGTCGGTCGGTTGGTTGATCAGTTGTTTTTTGCTACTTCATCTTTTAAAATTACGTCTAACATCTTTAGCAAATAGTTAACTTTTTATACATCCTGTGAGCATTGAGCAACATTAGCATTCATTTACAGTTGTCCTGATGAATCTTAAATCTCGGTTGCTCTGTTTTGGTCTCTACCAACTTGTGAGAAAACAACCTGATTATTTTTTAAGCTGCTAAATGCTCCACGACAGCACATTCAGAAAGTGTTCAGACGCCATGAATTCTTCACATCTTGTTATGTTGCAGCCTTATGCTACAACGAGTGTACGGCCAATACCACATAATGACAAGGGCAAAACACAATTTTAAAAGTTATTTCAAATTTTTTCCACACAGATACACCTTGGTTTGAAAATGCATCAGTTTTGATGTGTTTACACCTGGTGTCCAACAACTCTGGAGTTTTCCTGCCCCTAAAATTGAGACCCTGTTTTAGTTTGAGAAGTCTGGGCTTGTGTTGACCGGAAGAAATGGAGACTTTTGGAAACAATTATTCAGACACTCACGTCTTGATTGGGTCTTATCAGTCATGACGCGTCCTTCCCTGACTCGTGGTTCGGATGGATAATCACCGCTCTGATATGTCCCCATGACTGCTTTGCGACGACTCCCAATCTATGTTTTCTGCCTCTACACTAGTAGTAACAGTTCCACCTTGTTGTCGGTCCAAGCAAAGAAATCTTCGGTCTTACTCTTCACCATAGTTGTTCCTCGTTTGTAGTATTTTTTGCAACTAAGCAACCACCTGCGGAGTAGACAATCTGCTTCCTGCTTACACCAGCACATGAATGCCTAGCGTCCGTGTGATGTATTGTTTTCAGGTGTGTTGGTATGGACGGAGATACGGAGCTAAAACGCCGCATTAGTGTGAATGTAGTCGTAGCGTTCATGTTGAAGTGTGTGTGGTGCTTTTATTGTGCTGAAGCCCCCTGTGCCCCACCCCTTCTGTTCCTCAAACCCCTCATCCAGGATCCCCTCTCCGGCCTCCCCCTCCCCACATCCTTCCCTGCCAGCTCTGGGCTGAATGAAAGAGAAAATAAAGAGATCTAAATGTCAGCAGGGAACTGAGTGCATTCCTCTCGCCGTGTCCCGAGACCGGTCACCCAGAACAACTTGTGATCCTGGGACAAAGCTGACGACAGCAGGTGGCCATATAAAGAAATTTTCCTCCCAGAATTAGATCTAGATCCTGGTGAAGTGCCATTGAGTCATAGATAATACCCCTACCCCTACCGCTACCTCCCCCCCACCAACTCCCCCCACCTACCAATCCTGCTGAGTCCAGAAAGATTTTCATTTCAATTTCTTTACACAACGATGCTTTTCATCTTGACCAGGCTGAGACGACAGTGCTGCAGTTATGGAATAAATGGGAAGCAGTTGAAAGGCAGAATTATCCCCTGGACCTGCAGCACCGCGAGGAATGCCCCACTGTTTTTATCCATGTACGTTTGTGACATTGTCAGATGTAACAGGAACCTCTCTTTCTCTCTCTCTCACACACACACACACACACACACACACACACATAGGCCTACATACATACATACATACATACTAAAAGAGATGCACACACACACACACACTGGAGCTTTAATCCAAACAGGGCGACTATTTTATAATTTCATCTCCTCTGTCTCCTCTTTCCTATCCCCTGTTTTCTAGGGGGCATATAAATGATGCATGAGGACGAAAATGTCACCCCCAAAATAAAGAGAAAGCAATTTTGTCACACAGAAAATGGTAATTTTCAACTTTTTCCTCAGCGTCTCGGGCTTTTTACTGTCGGAGGTCTGGTAGTGAAATGCCAGCTCTCACAAAGGACTGAATGCTTCAAAGTGTGAGATGAAGGCGAGACATTAATTCACACAGATGCTGTGTGATGATCAGAAGTCATACTGTGGGAGCTCGAGTGAGTTACGTCTCTGTGTCAAATGATTTGATTCTTTGCAATTGCAGCTAATTCAGGATGTCAGCGTGCAACAGGTATTACAGACATTAGTGGCAACATTCAACGTGCGCCGACCTTTGCATTGAATTATTACGTTTTGAGCCTCATTATCTGTTATGATAACTTTGTTTTCACCAAATCTTTACTTATAACAACCAGTACAGCATAAACACCCTCTGTGCTTCTCTGTCCTGACCCTCAAATCAGAGAGAGAAAAAGCCCCTGAAAAACCTTTAATGGGGGGGAAATTACAGCTATGAGCTCGGTTAAGTCGACTGCATAGCTAACCATAGTTTACTGTAACGTAGTCATGGTAACCTGGACACTTCAACCCGCATGAGTAGGATTTAGGAGATGATGAGAAAAACAAAGTCAGATATGTGGACACTTTTCTAAGGGAACAGTGATATCTAATCACAACAGAATTAACACTTTAAAACTTTATTTTTGTTAATATGCAAATGAAACATGATCATACAGGTTGTAAACAAGCAGCTCATATCGAAACAATTATCTGAGCTAAAGAAGAGAAGATCATAATCAGGTTGCAGCGCTAGCATACGCAGCTTCCTACAGGGCGTGGGTGGCTGACTGTCACCGTACGTGTTATAACCTCTTGCACTGTAAACGCGACAATGTCTGAAGCTACTGGCAGGTGACAGTCACCACCATCATCTCTCCGCCTCAGAGAAAACTTGTATAAAGCCCCTTTTCTTTTCTTTTTAAACGAGTCTGTGTGTAATTAAGAGTTGGGTATTTTCAGGATTCATGGCAGAATGACGAACCTCTGGGTTCTATATTACACCTATAGAGTTTCCCTCACAAAGACGAGCACGAGACCAATTTGTGTTCAAAAATGAAAACATACACTTTGGGAAAAAGAAAAAAGATCAATGACAGGCTCATCAATATAATTTTTCATGGTGGGGAAGCACAAGGGCCTTTCTTCTTTCCTCCGACTGTTTTGACAGCCGTTGATTCCTCTGATTCCTTTTTCCACTGCGACTCTACATGCGGACGACTCGTGACTTCACCCAGACCCAAAGTGAATATTTGAAAAGCTCAAAACCATGGTTTCATTTTCCTGATGGATAGTTCTGCTTGGAACTGTAAACTGTGGTTTCTGAATCCCTTTATGCGCTGAAAGCAAAGTCTGAAATGACTCATGAACCTAAAAAGGCTCGTTCAGTCTGAGAGTCTTCAAGCGTCTTTCTTCTGAGGCCTTTTTTGGTTTTTGTCTTTACAGATCAGGGACGGTGCAGTTGTGTGTTTTGCTCAGACTTTATGTCATCAGGGTTCATCAAGATCCAAGAACACGCTCTTATAACCTCAGCCGAAGTCTCATGAAATGTATTATCATGTTTCACTCAAAATTAGGTTTACCTCAGACGCGGCACCAGCCGGCCAACTTTAGATCCATATGCATGTGTGCGATATTATGTGGGTTCAACTCAGCTTTGACTTAAAATACATCTAACCGCAATATGAGAAAAGTGCACCGTGCGTCGCTACTGTGTGTGTTTTAGATTATTGAACAGCGCTGCTGATGTCGGTCGTCCGGCCGCTAGAGCTTCAGATGAAACGAGCGGCGTCCATCGTAGCAGCACATCATTCAGGGATGTGATGCATTAATGTCGTTACATCTCAACACTTTGAGTTACAGCAATTGCATTAGATACTAAATCCAGTTATCCTGTGTTACTTCAGCATTTTGAGCAGTCGCCTTGTTAGCTGCCCGACCAGGAGCTGGATGGAGGATTGATACTTTTTATGTTTTTATATTCACCATGACAGACAGTACGGACATAGACATATCAACAAATTTATACATATATATATATATATATATATAATTACTTTTGCTGGCGACTAATTAGTAAAGTAATCTATTTAATTCTCTATTGATAAGCAATAATGTGTTTTATCACCTGCGGTTTCAAGGCACATGATTTAATAACCTGTTGAAGCTTTTACTGTGTCAGAGGTGAAAATGAGCTTTTAGTCTTGGTGCAGTAAACAAACTGTCCACGGTGTCTTTTCTCATGAAATTACATTTGGGAAAAGTGAGGATCATATTATATTAGAGGACTACAGGCATTCAACATGTGAATGTTAGTAACAGCTCTAAGCATAGCTTGGCTTTGGAGAGCGTATCTGTTCGCAGCACTTCCAGAAATATGGGATTTATGCTGCTTTATTCTTGGACTACATGTATTTGATGATGAATGAATAAATGAATAAAGTTAGAAGTTAGAACGCCAACTTCACTTAAGTTTGTTGGTTATATTCCATTAATTGTTTTATGTATTTCATAGTTGAATGTAAATTATATTCGTATATAAGTGTCAATAAGTAATAGATTACATATCTGAAGTAGCTTCCCCTCAGTTTCACAGCCGCAACATAATGAGTTTATTTAACTGGAGTGTTATTGTGTTTCTGAAGAGCTGTGTATCATGTCTTCCTCCCTCCTCTGTCAGCAAACAGTGGTCACATGGGGCTGGAGCCAGCCAATCTGCTCTTCCAGCCTCACCTTTACTGGATCATTTGCTGGCTAACACCTGATACTTTTCATGTCACTAACTCGCAGGCTGCCCACAATTGCCTTGCCAAATGGCCTGCGACCACCTATTCTGCAGGTCCCTATTGTGGATCAGTTGAACGCCGTCCAGGAGCAAACTCTGCCTAATTGACCCCATATGTTCTCCCAGAGTTCAGACTCACCCGCTGGCAGCGTCTACGGTTCAGTACCAAAAATCGCTTAAATGCAGACTTCATGCATGTACGGGCTCGGCAGCCAAAGACACAAAGATGGCTCGATCGGTCGGCAACAAGTCACAGATAAAAAGCAGCCTTGTGTTTGTGGCCAAAAGAGAAAATTGGGATGAATAAACTCAAAACCAGGAAGTGTGTAAAAAAAACAAAACAAATAACGTTACAAGCATGAAACTAACTGAGTCATTTGAAAAGACGGAGAAAAAAAAGAAGTGAATTTTTTTAAATTTGTGACATTTTGAATGTGTTTATCTCGTCAGTACAGTGTGTCCTGAAGCCTGCGCTGCGTTCAAAGGCTGCGGCGGTGAGGGGCCTTAAAAAGACGTGTCTGCCAGAGAGAGCGGACGAGCAGCAGTTGGCAGGACTGCTGGGAGTCCGGTTATTGGCAGCTGCACAGTGTGGAGGAGCTGCTGCTCTTTATAGCCTTCACTTCCAATTGTAATTTATTTGCAGGTTGTTAAGGGGATTTGAAGCCACAATGTGGGACATTTGCTAATAAACACCTTTCTTTTTTTATTATTATTATTATTATTATTATTATTATGCTGTAGAACATTAAATGATTTAATAAGTTCATTAAAGCTTTATTTGTGGGTCAGGTGATATAGATCCTTTCTGTGGGAAAACATCCTACACGCAGGATATCATGTGTTTTATGTTTCTGGCAGCAGCAGCAGCAAAAGCCATGTATTTGGGATATATTACCAAAAAGCTCCGTTCTTACATTTTTATCTGTTGAACCGTGAAAATCTTATTTTCTTAAAACAACAGAAAAATCTGCAGGTTGAGGTTTGATTATTTCAGCTGTTTCCAATACTCGAGTTGTCCTTTTCTTTTTACAGTTTGTGCAGAAACAATGTAGATTCACTGTTGTTATACAGTCAGAGTAATAGCTCTTGACTGTACTTTACTAGATTTATTCATTTCTATTGTTAATAAATTCAGAGAAAAAGCCAAAACCACCAATGCATCAGTTTGTCTCTTAATACTTTCTGACTTCCCGAGTCAGAGTTTCATTTACAACAAAAAGACTCAGTCATTTCTTAAAACAGCTGGGCGTTGTAGTTTTTAACAAACCGACCTAAGTAAGTCCTGGTTAATTAGTATTTCATTAAGTAAAATAATTTACCATGGCCATGTGAAGACGTAGATTTAAAAAAAAAAAAAAACATTAGAAATACAGTAGTTTTATTTCTAAAAAATAAATAAATAAATCTAGATCTAAAACAGGTGGTAATTCCTCTGGGACTATTTTTAGTGGAGGATTAATCCACTGATGTTCATGAGGATATGCAGCAGTCGCAGATCAGTGTGTGTTGATGTTAATGAAGGGAAATGTCACCCACGCTGCAATGTGGCTCACAGACAGTGTTCTTAATAGTTTTTGGACCACATTAACACAGTGTATATCATGAGTCATATCCTCTAACAGTGGGTATTTTGTGACGCATGTGCAGCATCACCGTACATTGACAAAGAACAGGGAGGTTATTGTGAGCGCTGATACCCAACATGGCCGAGTGTGGAAAGACGGAGAAAGCCAGACTCGTAAAAAACCACCATATCTAAAGACAAACCGTCATCATGTTGGCTTTCTATTTGTTTTAACATGACCATAAGAAAGTATGTTTTCCGTGTGTGTGTGTGTGTGTGTGTGTGTGTGTGTGTGTGTGTGGGAGAGCAGGGGAACTTCAAAAGCACCCGTGAGTGCATACAAACAGCTCGGCCTCTGTGGCAAACCTCCCATCGTGCTGGAGGAGAGCAGCAAGTTTGCAAAATAGCTGCCTCAACAGACAATCTGGAACAAATTGTGATCTAACTCTTGCTGGAATCTGCAGGAGCTGCCTATGAAAATATCAGTAATTGAAGGGGAGGGGGTCTCAAAGCGAATACATGCGAGTCAAAGTCTCCGAGCTGCAGTGGCAGTAAAAACTGTACAAGTTGTCAAAGAGGAGAAGTCCTTAAATCAAACTTGATAATTAGTGTCAGTAAAGTATATTTGGATGCAAAAAAATTATAATTTAGTTGGATCTGATTAATAGTGCTCATTACAACACAGTAGAAGGCCTACAGATATTTATGACCGTAGTTTTCTGTTTTAATTTCATTTACCTCATTATCCGTCCAAACGATCCCTCACTCATGACTCAGTAGTCGATGTAATGTTTTTCCTTTCGGGACACGAGGACGTGTGCGGGAGGAAGCTCCAGACATTGTTACTGACTGCCACATGACAATCACGAGAACGTGTCTGATGGCTGCATCCATCAAGTCTAAAGCCAATCTAGCAGCCGGGAGAACCACAGCGCGCACAGATATAATTGCATTACCGCATCCCACACAAGTAATCATCCAAAATGTCTCCCCAATGAGTTGCAAGATGAAGCACTGTGAGTTTGTAACTCTCAGTGAAGAGATTAGATGAATGGTGTTAACCAAGTGGTTTGAGGAGAAAATACAACACACAAAAGATCCCTGGGACTCGTAAAGGATTCTGTTTCCAACCTGCTCTGACACGACATGATTTTAATCTCTGGGCCTTGAGTTGGTGATAGTGTGTGGAAATAAAAGTGACAATAACAGCTTGTTTTAGGCGGCAATGATCTCCACTGTCCAAACGAGTGTTTTAGCCCCGTCTCATAATCTCCACCCTTAGTGACGCATATCACATAATGCACACTGCTAAGTGCGTGGCCTTGTAAACAGGAAGCAGATGATCAACTCGGAAGTCGGTTAGTTGCAGAAAATACAACAAATAAGAAACGGCAAAGGGAGTTGTAGCATTAAAGCTCCATATTTTCCTCTTTTCTCACTGTTTTATTTGAAGTGAAAATATATATTTGTGGTTTTAAAAACTAAAAACCACCTCAGTGTAGTTTTACATCTCCTCTCTCAGGCTTCTCTCTGGAGCTCCAGTAACAACAGGTCGCTGTTAAACAATCCTACGCAGCCCGGATCAAATGTAGCTGCAACTGTGCAAAAAGTGGCTCAGCATCAGAATAGCACTTTACATTGCATTACGCTTTCTCCTAATATAAGGTGCCATTAGCTCCAGCTGCTGGAAATGAATTTACTACGTGGTAGACAAGAGAAGAAGGTATTTACATGGACACTGTTGAATTTCGATTTTATTTAATTTTATTTTTCTTTTTGCTTTTGTGATTGGTCACACTCCTCCTTTAATTTTGGGTGTTTGTTATTTTTTGTAATTTGGGGATCATACATGTTTAGCATGTGTGCAACACAGTTATTTGTTTGTTGTTTCCTGCTCTTGCTGTATGAGTCGTGCTGTAGCTGCTCATGGATCTGTGGTGTAAAAGAGACTGATGGAGGACTCACTCCCGTCTCAGGCCAGTGCTCTCGCACAGTGAGCAGCTCTGTCCCATTGACAGAGCATGATGAAGTGGCCTCTGGGACGACTGACCGGGGGGGCGCAGGATGGATGGGGATGGTGCAGTGCGTTTGGCCAGGGGAACCTGTGCCTTGTCGGCCACGTGATGCCCCCCCACCCCCCGCTGAGATGTTTCCTGGTCACCGGCTCGTCACTCTTCTTCACATTGTGAAGCTTCTCTAAAGGACTGGTCGAATGAATACCTGCTCTGCCGTTCGCCCCACTCCTGTGTAACATCTGTCATTTAGTGCACGAACCACATCTGTGGGCCTTGGACTGAAGCTGAGGGGGGGGGGGCTGGGTAGTTAGCATGTTAGCATGACTGAAGTTTCAATAAAAATAAAAAAAAAACTCTCTGGAAAGTGATTCGCCAAATTCCACTGTGGTGAAACAAGGATTAAGGCGAGATAAAACGCATCACTGCACATAAACCGCTGGATTTAATATGTAACCAGAGTTATTGCTGTATATCAATCTAGTGATGCGTCACCCCCAGATGTTCTCCATCTGGATTTCTCCCTGAACTCGCTGCTTCCATCTCAACAGAATGGAGCCGAATGGAATTTGGTTTGTGGTTTAAAACCTTAAGGATTTCTCTGTAACATTAAATATTAATGACTAAATGAGCAAAAAAAAAAAAAATCAAAGTTTAAGATTGGGGAAAACATCCTTCATCCTGTTTATTGGTTTTGTTTAAAAGTGAAACCCGTCAGAGGACCTGCTTCATCAGAGCGGAGCGGGTGTGGCTGATGAAGAGAGGTGAAGGTGAAGGGAGAACGAGGATCTGAGGCGTCTGGTGAAAACAGAGATCGTCTAATGATGAAGAAGAGCTTATTTTAACCCGTATCATGATCCTTTCCTAAACCTAACCAAGCCAGGACAGTTTATTATTGTAACCATGACAACTTAGGTCTAGTGCTGCCTGCTGCACTGGACTTGTTGCTGTGACGACAAGGACTCTGGAAAGCTGCCCTCTGTTACCGTGCCCACCTGCTGTTCAAGGAGAAACAGTTCAACCATCAGCTCCCTCTCACATTATAAACAGTTGATTTTACATTTCTGTTGCTGCACAGTTGAAGGTGATGAGACGATGTGGAGCTTTAGACTGAGGAGAAAGTTACAACATCCTGACATCCTGTGTTACTGTCAGAATGGTTTTCATAGGGAATATTTCTTTGGTCAAAAATCCCCTCGTGATGAACTTTGCTGTGCATAGTTTAATGTTTTTAAAGAGTTCCCTGAGGAGGTGGGGAAGGAGTTAGTTGATAGTCACTTTGCATCTGCTCTCAACACATGGAGCACTGCAGGATAAGTTTACAGATGTTATAAGTCCAGTAGTAAATATCTAGTGGCTCTAAAAGAAGTAAATCTTGCACACAGCATCGAGTCGGTGCCGCAGGATGGATGGATTCTTCTGCAGCTTGACATGACAACCACAATATATATACGTCAGGGTGTGACAAGTGATCGCCATAGATGCTAATAACTTTTCCACGTTCCATTAGTTGAGACGGATCTGCTGACAACAGAGAAGTAACGTCTGTGTTAATCTACATCTTGTGCGAACGCCAGGGAAACTTAAAAGCAGCGTGAAGACGAGCAACTTTCAGCATCTGGACGCTTTCCAAGAGCACGCAACTTTTCAGAGCCGCCAAGAGCTCTTCATCTTCCAGGAAAACTCTTAACTCACGGCGAAGCCACTGTGACGCCTTCCCCGGCCCTTAAAGGTTATTATTATTTTAATCGCTATTGAAACAAGCAAGTAAACAAACACTTCATCCGTTTAGCCGGAGACAGCGGCGGTGGCCGCTCCTCTCAGACTTCAGATCTGTGAAATGGTAATCTCCTTTCATGGTCCAGGCCTCCTTGCTTTTGTCCTCGGAGCGACTCCCACTGAGACGCTGTGACTTGATCTGAATGAGAGGCACAGAGTTGGCACCTCGCTATAGAGGGAGCCCAGTGAAGGTAGAGCTAGAGCAGCTAGATAAGGAGGAGACCTTCAGTGTGTGTGTGTGTGTGTGTGTGTGTGCGTGTGCGTGTCACGGCGAGGTTTTCTACTTCAAAAACAGCTGCTCTCACGGTGAAACAGTCACTTCATTCAAGTAGATTCTGGCGGCTTTGCACAACAGTTGCTTCAAACGGGAAAAGAGAGGCGACGTTCTGATCTGCAGAAATCACGGAAAAAAATCACAAACTACTCAAATTGGTATAGGGGCAATCAGAAAGCTCGCACCGCCTGTGATTGCTTCAAAGATGAGATGAGAGAGACTAAACATCTACAGATGTAGTTTTTTTGTTGTTACTCTGAGCAGCGTGCCCACTCACTCACACGACGGCAAACTGTACCGTTCAGGCGTTTTTTTGCTAGTGAGGGATGTGGAGGAGTAAGCAAAGAGGAATTTGGGGAAAAAAATAAAAGAGAAATTGCTGCATCAGGAGAGAATGAACCTACACACACACACACACACACACACACACACACACACACACACGCAGCCGTTCGTTTCTACTGGATTCTTCATTTATCAAAGGCGTCACTTCAGGTCCATCACGCAACAACTGTAAATTCTAAAATGACGTAAAAGCAGCGCGACTATGGACGACGGTTCTCTGTGGATTCGTCACTGCAATACGCATTATGATTTGATCCATTGTTAATATGAAAAATATTGGCGACCGTAGCTTTAAATCTTCAGGCGTCTCTGCTTCAGCCTGTAAATAAAGACTAATGTCAAATCATTTCGTCGTTTTCAACCAAATTTACAAATCAGAACCTGGTTTGAAAATAGAGGGTTAGTTAGTTAAGACTTTCCTGTGGGACGTAGGTCGACGACTGAGAGCAGTTGTAGGTGAGTAAAACTCTGTATTCAGCCGGTGAGCCAGGCCTACAGCCAAATGAATTTTTTAAAGCTTGAATAAGAAGCAGGGAACGGTTGAGTTGAGAGCTGTTAGTGATTTGAATGGGGCGGCGGCTCTATGTGTTGAAGCTCTGTGTGTCTGGGGCACACTCCAGGAGGAAGAGGACCGTTACAGTCTCTCAAAGACGCCTGTCAGCCCGCCTTATTGATGCCCATGCCACCACCGGCTCACTGACTGATTGCTGGATGAACATTCCCCTGATTGATGTGACAGACAATTGGCCTGATGTTCCACTACCACCAGGCCCGCCTCCCCCCTCTTCACCCCTTTCAGCCAGCACAACCCAGTGAGTGTGAGCGGTGTGTTTTCTCCGCTGCGACCCTGGAGGCTGACTTGAAAAACTTTTTTTTTTTCGGGTTGAGGTCTATCCAACAGGCCGGGGCTGGCGTCGGCGGCAGATTGATGCAACTGTGTCCAGTGATGAAAACGGACTTTCTGGTGGATGAATTCAAGCAGCAGCGGAGCCTTCGGGGGGAACAGAATCAATGAGCAGTTGTCTGCACACTTCAAGGGCCACGCCTGCTGTTGCATTTGAACTCTTACCAAACAACCAGATTTTGTCAAGTCTAATACTGTTGAAGGAAATCAGATCGTGGTCTGTGTCAGCGAGCCGACGAATGGTTAAAGAATGTGCATTATTTGTTTTCCGGGGGCCGCTGTATGATAATGCCGCCCACCCGTTGGTGCGGTTGCCTCCTTGTCAGAACCATTGTGTTCACGTTCATGTTGCCATGTCGAGTTCTTTCATCTAGACTGTCAGGGGCTGCAGCGATCTGCTATTAAAGCTGTGTTATGGCGTGGAACCGGGCCATGGATGTGACAGTTGTGATGGCCTCTTCAGTCGGGCAGAGAGACAGGTGGGGGGGGGGGGGGGGGGGGGGATGAGGTGATACAGATCCTGCCGGTGGAGAGGAGACGTTAAAGGCCTCAGTGTAAACAACATGTTGTCTAATCACATGTAAAAGGCAGAAGAGTTTATACCTGATGATGAAGTCTGCAGACTTTCACATACACCGGGCGAATCGCAGTGTCACATCATCAAAGTTTCTGAATCATCTTGTTTGGAAATTTATAAAAATTCTTGGTTGCACCTCGTCGTCTCACACAGATCTGATAAGCACTTTGTTTTTAGCACAGTGAGGCCTTCAGTCAAAAAATTTCATTAAAACATTTTTCTTTTTCTTAAATACGTCACATTAACTTTCATGTTTTTTTTCGTGAACATAATATTTATTTAAGTAATAGATTTATAAAATAATTTTATGTTTGTATGCTTATACTGTAAACAATGTTACATAAATATACAGTATTTCCATCCCAAAGACAAAATCAATAGATGTTGATATTATACAACAAAAGTCTGAGACAACTTTCCCAGATTGTGAAGACAGACCAAATGTGTATGTGACATGTTGTATCGCGTATGTAAATAAATGTAAATATATCATCGTATTATCAACTACATGTTGATGCAGTAAAAAAGAAGAAAGAACGAGTGTCTTTTATGCACCAGGAGTGAGTACGATGAACCATCCAGTGTGAAATAAAGAACTGCTGCTTCTTTATTTCCACTGACATGCGGCTACAAAGCAACATGGCCACCGAGCGGGACGGGCTAACTCCTGAAACGGCGGGGAGTCGCGGTCGTCTGGTGGAGCCTGTATTCTGCAGCGGACTGTGCGTTTGTACCCACGAGGAACGGTGCACGGCTGCGGCGGCTGTGACCGAAGACTCCTCTGGTGGAGGTCACGGTTCTTGAAGTTCCAGCTGTACGATCAGCCGAGGGAGTTCAGCGCCGCTGTTATTTCAGCGGCGTATCTGTGATAGATGTACAGAGGCATCAAAAAGCAGCACGCCCCAATGGGCTTTTCAGCATCAGCCGGGCGACTCCCCATCATGCAGCTGTTGTGCTGAAATGCACCAACGTGCACAGTTTTGCTGGTGCTCGCTCTTCCCTGTGTGTACAGCGTGTCCAGCACGTGTGGGAGGGGCAATAAACTTCATCCTGAACATGAGTTATGAAAAAATATCTGGGGACAAATGCGAAAGACCGTGATGAAAACTCGGAGACTCTCTGCACCACCTGCGTAACTTCCTGTAGGCATGGACTTAATGCTAAAGATATAAATGCCACAATTACTTATTAGCACTACAAAAGCAGGACACTTGCTCTTGCATTTATACATCACGGCTACAGGCCGTCACCAGCTGGTCGCAGTGTAATCAGACCAGAGGCTGAACTCCTTTCCCTCTTTTGGCCAGATGGAGGCCTGGGATCGGATCCATCCACACAGCTAACACCTTCCTCCCGGACATGCCTTGCACTGATATGGGGAAGTCTGTAAAGAAAAGCTCTGCCCGCAGCTATCTGCCGTTCTAATGCACGTCTCTAAAATTCACTCTTAAACTATTATTTCTAAAATGACAGGAGAAGGGACTCTCCGCTAATTTGATATGTCAAAATCAATTTAGTCGTTCAGGCCGCTGCTCGGCAAATGTAATGTATTGTGTGTCTCTGGCGGAGCTTTGTCAAGGGTGAGGAAGACATTAAAGGTCCCGTATTTTCCTCTTATCCATAAGAAGATATATTTGTGGTTTCATTCGTATCTATGTTTTGTAGTATCTATCTGTCTAAACCACAATGACCGGACTGAATTTCATGTGTTCTGTCGTTCTCTCAGAGCAATGTACAGATGGGTTTATCATGGCCGCCTATTGTGTCCTAAACCTACAGAGACACACCTGAGAGGGTTACAAGCCACACGGGCTGCGATGCTTTGAAATCAATCCAAAAATACACAGGAAACAATAGGAAGTTTATCTCGGCAGGTAGGAATTGGTATCGACGTGGGCCCATCACGGTTTTGTCGTAGATAGAGAAGATAGCCACCCACACAATCCATGAAAGATGATTCGAGGTCCCCGAAGGAAATTTGTCGTGGTGTCTTCTTTTTACTTTCCTCTGAGAAAAAAAAACAAAAAAACAAAGAAGGAGGGAAAATACATCATAAAGAGAAACGAGGACAGATGTAGGCCGTGAGCCGAGGAGATGCTTAATCAAACTGCCGGTGTCAGTTGGTGGAAGTGCAGATAGCGCTGATCTCAATTGCCGTCACTCTTATTTTTTTTTTCTTTTTGCCAGGGAATAAAAAACAGAAACAGACTATTGAACATTCTGTTCTTCCTATAATCATTATTTATATGACTGCTGTTTGTACGAGCGGACATCACATCTTCCCCTGTTTATTCCCGGCCACCCGAGGGGGGGGGTGTCGCCGGGATCCGCAGGCTGTTCCTCTGACATCAGCCTCGTCCCGTTTTTTTTTTAATTCAAAGTCAATTGAAGCATCCTGACGCGTGGTTGTGCCAAAGCCGGGAGACGCCAAACAATAGATACACCAAGAAAAGCTCCGCTGCAATTCATCAGCGGCAGCTTTTCCCACCAGTTTTATCAGCAAACAGCCAATGAATATGCTGTTAAACAAACAGCCGTCCAAACAGGACCACCGTGCCTAACGTCATTATGCCCGTGTCCTCTGCTCGCCGATGGGAAAAAAAAGCGCCAGCCTCATCTCAGGAACTCTTATGGGGATTTAACCATACCAGAATTCTGATCTGACTTGGACGGCATCCCAGAAAGCAGCAGAGTTAATAGCCTTTCTCTCTATTGAATAATGCTTTGAATCTGTAATGTGGTGCATACACGGGAGTGCAGTTTAATGTTCCTCTGAGGGAACTTCATTTCCTCCGCTACAGAACAGTTAAAAAAGAAAAAAGTGAGCTTACTTTTTCAAATTAAAGGAAGGTCTAGTTGTAGGCGTCCGGTCAGACAGTAATATATCTCCACACATCATCACGACCGCCTCAGCGGTGTCTTCTCTGACTTCCAACCCAGTTCTTCTAAATTAAGG
>NW_019525097.1:92891-95554 GCF_002814215.2 Seriola lalandi dorsalis | reverse complement strand
TGCAGCGGTCCCAGAGAAGGTGCAAAAAACGCCTGAAGAAGTGTCCACACACGGCTGTTGTGCAATCAATAAAATATTTTCCCCGGATCTCACAGGGGAACCAAAGGAATGAGTGAACCAGATAAATCAGCCAAAACCTGGATAAGCTAAATAAATCAACCAAAGTCCCAGAATTCATAGTGAGAGAACAAACACGATTACACGCCGAGTGCTTCTGATGACGGCCTTTATCACATGCAAGTATATAAGGGCGGGTGATTTACAGTGGGTAAGGATGGAAATGTAGATACGGGTTTCTTCATGTCGCCACAGACCAGTCGGGTTCACGTTCGATTTGCAACTCGAGCTCCGTGTTTAGATGATATTCGTGCATCTCGATCGAGCTTGTTTTATCTTGCCCTCCAAACGCCCTTGTTTGTTCCCACCTCATCTGCGCTTTTATAAGACATGGAGTATTGTTCATGTCTGCGTTTCTGTGTTCTGAAAGGAACGAGCAATGGGCGAGAGAGTTCCAATGAGGGATCATAGAAACGACCGAGTCGTGGCTGTGAAATATGTGTTTTTATTTATCCATCAACCAAATTTCCCAAAAAGTTCTGTGGAGATTCAAGTGGAAGATATTGTTGTTGGAAAGGCTGCAGCGCTTCCAGCTGAGCGTGACGAGGTCGGCCACACTCACTCTAGATATCAACTGATTTTTTTTATTTTTATTTTTTGTAAGACTCAACTGCAAGTCTGCGAGTAAGTCTCATACTTACCTGAGCTGGTGGGAGGCTCCAGTTAGGTGACAAGGAGAAGATAAGATGGCAGTCAGGTGTCAGTACAGAGAGACGGAGCAGGTGGCAGCTCGCTGTGAGGCTGCGGATTTTATATCTTTATGGTTTAAGTTATTTTTTTGTTGAAATTCTCAGGGTTTATTTTTCTTCTGTTTGCTAATATTTTTCTTAATAAAAAAATCCCATTTTTGAGCGCTCACTCCGACCTGCTGACATGCTTTCTTTGGAGCGCCGCTTTTAAGGTTTCCGGCGCCCTGACACCCTCATCTGCCCTTTTCATGGGGCGACACTCGCACAGAAAAACGCCTCAGAGACGGAGGCATCACGACTGAGTCAGGAACAGTGTCAAAGTCAGTTTACTCCCTGATTTACTGCTCTGGCCCTGCCTCCCTCGGCTTTTGAGCTATTGAGATCTTCTTCTGAAGCTCTGATTTATGAGCTGGAAAGTTCACAGTGACAGGAATGTTTCACCAGAAAAAAAACCCCATTAAAAGAATTAAGTTCAACAAATAAACAAGTCCCAGAGGAAGAGGAAGGACTTGGAGACTTGTTCCCGATGCTGCGACCTCAGAATGACCTCATCGCTTTGCTTTCGATTATCAGGGCGAGAAATTCATCTTCGACTGTAGCATCATTAGTACGACGCCCGATTCTACTGTCTGAACTCACGCTTCTTCAACTGAAACATTTTTCTGTTTCGTTTCTTCCAAACTTACAGGGAATATCGGCCACTGGTGCAGTGTATTATATTCAGTATCAACAGACTTGCTTCCGTTCATGAATGAATACCGGGTCCATGCTGATCTCATGTTTGCATGTGACCATGTGGAGGATTTAGCTGATATACGTCTGTAGTTGAAGTCGTTTACTTCTGCATGTCCCCATGTCTTGTTTCACTGTATTTGTTGGGTCTGAAAACCGGGAGCCCATAAGACTTGGTCTTAGGGGTTAACGTTAAAATTAGGTGTATATTTATGCTTAGGCATTCACTTGTGATGGTTCAGGTTGGGGGTAAGGGGCTAGTTAATGCATTATCTCAATGACAGGTCCCCATAAATATAGTATGACAAGGATGTGCGGATATTAAAGCAGCCAATAACCTTATTAGACCCAAGGTATTCACTCATTTGAAAGCGTTAAAGGCCGATGTCGTATATCTTCAAGAATCCCACTTGCAGAATAACGACCACTTCGCGATTAAAGCCTCATGAATTATTTTTTTTCATTCAGATTTTAATTCTAAACCCAGGTAAAGAATAGTGTTTAGTGCATTTAGATATTAATGGTAGACATCTTGTTGTAGTTGGCACTCTCTTTCCGTAACCAGTCATTTTAGTTGAGGTCAGACGCTCTTAAATAAAACTGTAAAGTTAAGGTTAAAAGTTAAGGTAAGGTAAGGTGGTGCGATGCTAGCAGCTCTGAGAGGCTGTACTCAGGCAAGCATGCTAATGTTGTCAGGCTAACATGCTAACAGTGCAATTCATATTGTTGTCTGACAAAGAGAGAAAAAGAGTGAAATTAAAGCTTTGATGAAGTGGAATCGGTTTGAATGGTTAAATGTTGCATCCATTAAAGACAGAGTGTAGAGAAACAACATTGTGTACGTGCTCATGTCACACGCCGCGCGGCTTTTAAACTATTCTCCTTCAGTGTAAACACGGTTAAACCCTAAATCCCGGTCCACTCATTGTTTGGTTTTGTGGCTGAGACAGCGCTCGGCCGCTCCCGCCTGCAGCACCTCTGCCTGAGCCGCTCCACATGCCACACATGACTGTCACGGGCCACCTGTTGAAATCGTGGGTGGCTAATTCTAGCGTTGACTTCGGACTCCCTCTCCATTACACTGCATCTGCCAGACCACCAGCTACATACCAACCAACCCCCCCC
>NW_019525097.1:62442-92810 GCF_002814215.2 Seriola lalandi dorsalis | reverse complement strand
CCCTTTGATTGATGGAGTATCCCTACACAGGGTTAATTTACACTCCTGAATAATGCATGGAAGGATGCCACCACTCCATTCTGCAGCGCACCATGGGGTGAGGCTTCTGTGCTGCAGGAATCAAGATGTTTTCCTTCTCCTCTCACATGCAACACGGGGAGGATGGGGGAGCTTTTTTAGGAGATGACAGACGGGGCCGACCAAAATGCTCTTTCACTATTTATTATTGAGCCGACGAGAATGGTAAACACAATGAATTAATAACATGCGGATCTTTTCCGCTCCTTTTCCACTTCCTCTTTTGAAATGAAATTGTTTTTTAAAACTGGATTTTTTTAAAAAATCTAGAATCTCAATTAATTCTGTGATTATAGATCATGTATATGGTTGCAGGGGCCCTGTGCTAGAATTAATTATTATTTAAGGGAATTAAAAATAATATTTCACAAATATTTTAGTGCAACTCACTCAAATCACTGGACAGGTCCAATGTACAGTAATGTTTTATAGTAAAATGAATGACTACAAATGCCTGGGTCCTCGGCCCAAGTCTGGCCCATGTACATCTGGGCAGATTCCAGCTGTTTTCCTCCGGTGCTGTATGACAGCTGCATGATTTTCTAGGTGTGTGTCAGAATTGGTTCATATGTGGAAGCAGCATCTGACAATCATGCTGTATATGGGTCAGACTGGGGCCGTGGAACCACAGTCACATGAAACACATCATTTAGTGACTCAACACCAAAACATTTCACAACAGTACACAGTGTTATGTCCGTCTAGGGGTGGCTAAGACAAAACATAAAAGAAACCCATCTTTCCCATGTTCCAAGTAGCCACAGAAACAGTTTGCTGGTGGTTGATGACTATTGTTGTATTTGCAGTGTTCTTTCCAAAATGTCAGGGAATAGGAGTTCAGCTTCAGGTTGGACAAAGGCCAAAATAACAAACAGAAAATCTATCTAGAAAAAAGTAAACAAAGGTAACCATGAAGAGTCAACAAAACCAAATTACAGCGCCAAAGCTCCCTAACTTATAAAAGCAACAGAAAACAGGATCAAAAGAAATAGCAGTCCACCCCGACCAACTCCTGAGAAGAAAGGAGGCATCATCATGGCAAAATAGAAACGACAGTGTGGCCGGTTGGGGCAGGAGGGAGGGGAGTGTTTCCCTGCAGCATTGCCGCGCCATCTTGGCTCTTTACATTGGACAAGGTCGTGTGACAGGAGCCAATTACCTGCAGGATCAGATGCAGTACGCCAATCCCCTTCTCATCCTGGCAAACTCCTATTTGCATACGCTCACACATCCTCACCTGACGCCCGTCATGATAGATGACGGACACACAGACGCCAGAGTAAACTGGAACCGGAGACGGCTGCACCAGAAATAAACGTTTCAGTTGGGTCTGCACAGATGTTCTATCGGGTTTAACTCTGGGCTTTGGCCGGGCCACTCAAGGACAGTCAGAGACTTGTCCTGAAGCCACTCCAGCGTTGTCTTGGCTACGGGTCATTGTCGTGCTGAAAGGTGAACCGTCACGCCGGTCTCAGGTCGTGTGCGCTCTGGAGCAGGTGTTCTTCAAGGACCTCTCTGTATTTGGCTGCATTCCTCTTTCCCACCACTTCTGACCCGTCCCGTCGCTGAGAAGAGTCCTGCTGCTTCCAAACTTCTTCCATTACACAATTATTGAAGCCGCTGCGCTCCTGGGAACACTCAAAGCTTTAGAAATGGTTTTATACCCTCGCCGTGATCTATACCTCACTGCAATTTCATCACAGAGGTCCACAGAGAGTTCACTGGGCTTCATTGCTTGTTTTCTGTCCTGACATGCAGTGTGAATTGTGAGAGCTTATATACACAGGCGTGTTTTCTAAACTATGTCCATTTGCCACAGGTGGACTCCAATCAAGTTCTACACACGTCTCAAGGACAATTACCTTACCTTCCCCTGCACATATAAATAAAGTTAAGCTAATGTTAGCATAGGTTGCATATGTGGGGAAAATAATATGATTTTCTGCTAAGCTTGTGATAGATGAGAACAGCACCTCTACTTACCAGATATGGTGACAGCTGCGGACTCCGAATGCTACAATTTGCAGATGTTCCCTGAATGCCTCATATGCAGACAATGGGTAGATGCTAGCAATAACACACATCATTGGGGGGGGGGGGGGGGGGGGGGGGGGTAGCAGCAGTGCACTGTAGAGTGTATTCATGGGAGGGTAAAGGGGGGTTATAGTTGTCATTGCACAATGAGGGGCCCCAAACATTTGCCTGGTTTTCCCCCCCCCCCCGACGGTGCATCTCTGCTTACAGTATGAACTCTATATATTGCCTTCCAAAAAAAATAAATAATAAATACAAAGTAAAAGCATCCTCAGCACTGCTGGAGTATCGCCAGAGATGGGTGGTACCTCCGGCCACCACTCCCCTGCACCTCCCGCCTGTCTTTGATGTGTCAGGCTCAGAGGGTGGGGTCAGTGTGTGAAGACAAACCCTGACAAGAAAGGGACGTGATGATGATTGATGGTGGCTCGACCAGCCAGAGACTCAGGGACACCTCAGAAAGCCAACATGTGCCACTCCTTTTAATGTGTGCGAGCCCCTCCTGCTATTTCGGTCCCCCTCTACACTGCGTGTCCATTTTTCATATATGACAATTGTGCAGCTCAGCACTTTCCCAGCTCCTGCATCCAGCCAGGATGCGTCCCAGTGTCCAGACAATGTAGAACATCACAAAGAGCTGATGCTCGGCTAAAACATCAGCCGCATGGTAAGGGTCCTCGGTAGGTAGAAACTCATAAGACGTGAAATAAATCAGTTACACAAACTGAGTTTGAGATGCGTTTGAATTCGCTGTGAGGTTTCCTACGCTTTCATCATCGTCTGTGTTGATTTCACGTTATTGATTTTGTCCATTTTTTTCATTGCAGCGTAAAAAACATCACACCGCGGGAAGGTTAAGTGATGATACTGACTCAGTTCAGTGAATTTAATTCAATATAGAAATAAAGACCCTGAGGATGTAAACGTGGAGGTATTACCGACTATTTTTACAGCTTAAAACAAGTCTGCAGAGGAACTTTAATAGTTTAAAACACTGACCGGTTCCGACCTCACTATATGAAATAGCAGGTGTAATCAATCAGTTGTTATTATCTCGGCCCTGATAAAGATTGTGAGGTAGAAATAGGTCAGTGTTTTAAACCATTAACGGAGGCCTTTAAAGAACACTTTGTCTTCCCAAAAGTGCCTAAAGAAGATTACCTTTGATGGCCAGTTATTTTCAAAGAGCATCTTAAAGCTCCCTTAAGATTAGTGCATTTATTGATTGAATGCATCTTTATTTATCCCTATATGAGCGCCTATACGTAGCAGCTCCCAACAGAGGACAAATGGGATGCACTTCTATGATAAACAATGAAAAAAATAAGGAAAAAATATACACACTGACGAGACACTAACAAAAGCAAGACGTGATGGTGTAAGTCTCCCGCTGCGCACAGGCACAAACAAGCTGCGGCATAAAGTCTGTGCGTTATTTTATCCCAACAAAAGATGTTTTTCTTACATCACCCACAACAAACAGATTTCTTTCTCATGTTTGAGAGTTTAATTTAAATTTTTCTACAGATTATATTAGAGGACAATGTCAGCTTGATGTAGGGCATCGTCTCTTGGGTAGCACACGCTGCGGTTTCACCGTTACTGAGGGACAAGCTGAACACTGAGAGTATGAAATGTGATTCAGAAACTGGTGCAAATGCACATGTTATTGAACAACCCAAAGATGAAGAAGCTCAGGAAGAAAGTGGAAGACTCTAGTCTGATAGTAGATAACTGGAATACTGTTTTCTATACCTCAAACTTCAACCGAACACCAACTATTCTTAAAGGGGCTAATTGTAAGATTTGATATGTAGCCACAATTAGCATTAAGCTGTTAATGCCACTATGGCCATGTAGCAATAGCAAAACTTGTGGTGGAAGACTATTTATTACCTCTGTGTATATACGTGTGTGTATCTGAGTATATTATGATAGGTTGGTTAAGATGACAGACTAGTTTTGTATTTCTGAATGTGATTTTTAATACTGTGAACGGAAAAGAAAAGAAGATAAAACAAAAGAAAAGATCTGTTAGTTAGGTAGCTTTGATGTCATTTATAAATAACTGGCAACACATCAAATAAGATTCAAAGACTCCAGGAAATAGATATACACTCCTGGAAAACTGTCACTTCCTGGAAAATAGTGCATCTTTAAAGGTGACCTCATGTTTTATTGTTCATCCATCACAAATCTTTACATAATCCTGCTCTTCAAACCGAATCAGACGTTTGTCTCTTAGACTGATGACTCTTCCATTGTTTTGTAATGTAATATAATCCCTCTGTGTGTCATGTCCTGCCCAAACACTCTGATCCAATAGGAAATAAATCACATTAAAGCTGCACAAATCAATATTTCAGTATGAACAATGGATCAAATAACTATGTGTAAATCCGAAGGGGGTTGGTTGTTGTGATGAACCCGCAGATCAACTCTGCAGTTCCCCTGAGCATTTTAATGTCTTTCAGCTCTTTGTTTTGCTTTTTACGATGCACAACTGTAATGTTTTGTTTAAAGGTCCCATATGTTAGAGTTTTCCTGTGTTATATTGTAATATATTTTTGGTTTTTAGTACCAGAAAGATTTTAGATCTCAAAGAAACCAAATCCTGGAAGGCTTGGATGGTGGGTCCAGGTGGGCCAGGCTCGGGGCATGGCTGAGAGTGGTGAGTGTTTCCTTGTGACATCACAATGTTCCAGAAGTCCTGACGGCTAGTTTTAAGGCTCAGTTTCTGAATACAGGCTGTGTGCATTTCTCTGTGGACTGAGGCTTTGATACTTTCACAGTATTAATATAGAAGCTACCTGATCTATAATCACACTACACATGGACATCTACCTTTATACAATATGGGACCTTTAAGTGTAATTGTTACTGTGCTCTACCTACCGGACACCATACAGCAGGCAGACGAAGTTAGCAAGTAGCTGGTAAACATTGATAAACCAGATATTTTCCTCACTTGTTGTTGTTGTGATGAGGCCAAAATGGAGCTAATAGGAGAATGAATATCAGACTAATATTCACTCGGCGACCGGACACTGAAATACAAATTAATGCTAATGTTACTCTATCTCTACCTGATGTGTAAATAAGCAACTGTTTGCTAACACTAGTTGTAACAATTTTAAAGGGTGTTAATACTTCAGTGCTTCTCCCAAGTGACCTAGAAAATGATAAATGTAGCCCTAAAATTGTATAGATGTAATTTTAATTGGTCTTAAAGCATTACTAATCTATGGATAAAATGTGGTAATTTTTTTTTCAAAGCTAATAATGATTTGTTTTAACCCCAAACCTTTAAGCTAAGAGATAGTTTTCATCTTTTTGCAGAATATAGATACTTGATGAGAGAATTTCTGAGTTCAGAAATCTCTCTCGGATATGAAAAGTCATCTCTCCCCAGAGAAAACAGGCTAAAAAAGAGAATCCCGAAATAACAAAAGAAAAGTTGAGAGTTATTGCCTGTAGTAATTGAGTCCTTTTACAGGTGAGATGAAGCCGAGATGATGGGTTTATGTTGCCGGGTAAAGTGTCAATCTTGCAGCGGGGCTGTGCTTATTGTCCAACTGAGAGCCCACCAATCATCTCCCGGCCGATGCATTGTTACAGTCTGGGTATTGACATGCTTCATAAATCAGAGCTATTGGATTGCTCGCTACTATTTTTACAGCCGGTGACACGACCTGCCTGCCTGGGGCCTCGCGTCCTGGTGAGCTTGTATTGACCTGATGCTCTGAGGCAGGGAGCAGTCAGGAGAGCCCACATTTACTTCCCCCACACACAACACATCTGCACATTCCAGTATTCTGGCGCGGTTTATTCTATTTCCTGTACTTTCTTTGAAGGGCTGGATACTAAACGGTGACACACCACTTTCCACTCTGGTTTTTTTCCTCCAACCCTTATCTGTCAACAAGCCGTGGCTTCGTTACCGAGCAAGGGGAAAGCGGGCTAAAGCGAGATGTCTCCCATCTGTCCACAGCCATTATACTTCCCATTAGACAGGACATCTTCATTTCCACGGGGAGAGATGTGCGACTGGATTGAGCTGACTCCTGTGCAATGATGGAGAGAGACTATAGACTGTCAGGTGTCCGGTCCCACTCACGGCTGCCCAGCCATCCATTTTCATTAAGGTGTGTCAAGAAGCGGACGGCATATTTTCTATTGGACTTCCACACATAATTTGTTCCAAATGCGAAGGCTGCCGTCAAAAAGTGACAGCTCGCATCGAGGAATGGGAGCAGGTGGGGAGATTGAGCGGTTGCTTGGTCGCCCTTTTTCGGAAAAGCCCCATGCAACGATCCAGCAAAGGATTGCATTAAGCAATTTTCCATCTTGTGAGATTCATAGTTGGCCCTGAAGTGTCATTTTGTCACATCACATGCATTTGTCATCTATTTAAGCGGGAGGAGATAGAGCAAATACAATTTATTAATCTGTGCTGGTGGAAATTAAAAGAAAGTCGAGGCACGGCGATGGTACGACCCACTGGTTTTGCAAATTAAATGAAATATTTTTCCGACCTCGCCTCGAAAAGTGAAAAATAACTACTGTGCACTTGTCCCTCCTTTTAATTATCAAACACCATATCTAGAGTTGATGTACCGATGCAGTCATGTAGTGTACTGCTACTACTGTGAACCCAGTAACCTTTGGGATCCTGTGCCATAACTCCCTAATGGCATCTGATTGCGTGAATACAATATCAATACGAGGGTATTTTTAGGTGATATATAAAGGAAGTGTAGTGTTTGTCACGTAGCTGTGAGCTACACCTGAGGGCTGATGCTTTATGCCTGTATTTGTTTAAATTAAGCAAATCTGCACCGTGGAGAATCATGTTTAATTAGCTAAAGCAGTTCCTGATTGCAGTGTAACCATGGATATACAGACGTAAATCACTGGATTACTTTTGATGCTGATGAAAGTGTTTGAAACCGGAAATAATGAGGCTCATAGAAAGTTTAACATGATTCAAAAGCGACAGGGAGCATGAGTCTTAGAGGAAATTTGCCAGTTTCTATGAAATCCTAATGGACATCAGAGAAGTTGCTGCCATTGGAAAGAAGATGCCGTTGATTTCAAATCAAGCATTCAAGGTCTACCTACTTAAAAAAAAACTGTTCATCAGTCAACCAGCTTTCTTTTTGCTCTGTGTTGTGTCTAACTTTGACAAAACAGTATTAATTTTTGGCCACTTGGAGGCAGCAGATCAAGCTGAAGAGCTGAAGAGACATTAACATATATATTATCACCTTATAAAGCTGATGTGCTGAACATGTTAATAAAAAAAGTTGCCTATTTACCAAGTGGCAACCTATGGGACTGAAAAATGAAGACAACACTGAAGTGCCAAAAACCGTAGTTCCTCTAATGACCACTAGAGTCTGGCTCCAACAGTGAGTTAATCCCCACAGACTCCCATGTTAAAATGTCCAACTTTACAGCAGAAATAAACACGTTTACAGCCTGGTACAAAAAACAGTTTTGGTCGCTAGAGCTAATTTCCTTCCTTTGTGACACCTGTTTATATAACTCACCTGTTTACATTTTATCAAGGCTTAAAGTTATGTATAACTGAGGGCGTGGCCACAGGTGGGTAAGCGTATGCTTGTCACATACCTGCATGCACCTGAAGTCTCAGCCTCATTCCCATTTTTGGATTTGGCGGAGACAGGCACTGCGACAAAGGACTCTGAAAACTGCTCTTAAGAAAACTGGGTGACGTCACGGAGGCTACGTCCATCTTTATTTACAGTTTACGCTATTTACACATCCAGCAGACACAGGACAACATTAGCATAGCATCTGGTGTTGTTTCCCTCCACCTGTTGAATCTAAGCTCAACATTCACTCTCATTTTAGCTCTGTTTTTGGTCTCCACCGGCTCCGGAGATCTCCCGAGGGAGTGGCTACCTTTGTTTGCGTGACTTATTTCACATTACATGTTCGATTTGATCCACAGATAAAATAAAAATATTGATCAGTGCAGCTTTAAAGCTAACAAAAGTTCACAAATTAAAAATCCTCCATCAGCAATATTGCTACGAACCTTTGCACGCATGTGG
Organism: Seriola lalandi dorsalis; assembly: GCF_002814215.2. Classification (NCBI taxonomy): domain Eukaryota; kingdom Metazoa; phylum Chordata; class Actinopteri; order Carangiformes; family Carangidae; genus Seriola; species Seriola lalandi. The sequence continues at coordinate 84,618 of NW_019525097.1, read as the reverse complement.
CAATCGTCGTCTACGCTGTTGATTGATCATTAAAGTAGTGTAGCAGTTGCACTCAATGCGGCTCACATCCTGCTGTGTGACTACTGGGCCTGCCTGACACATTATCCACACACACTTATCAGACAGCGCTCCATTTAATGACTATCTATACACACGCTCAAAGTCATCTTGCTAACATGTGTGCACTCAACCCAATTAATATGCCAACGACTTCACATGACTGCTCACGACTCGAAATCAGATATCGGCCGCTGCTAATTTGAACGATATACAGAGCCAACGCTCGCACACGACAGCCGCTTCCAGTTGTTGTCACAGATGTATCGACCGGCGCCCGAGCATGAATGGTAATAGCTCAATACAGAGTGTAGTGTGTGGAGTGTTTGAAACACTTCACTTACTTGTCATGGTTAATTCTTATTTGTTTTTTAAGATGGTTTTTGGTGACATTTCTGCTCTGCTGGACAGCGACAGCAGAGATGGCACAGAGCGAAGGGATGACATGCAACAAAGGTCACGATCAGAGGACGTGTCACGTACCTCGACAAACTGTCAGGACGCCTCATTCATGCCTAAACTCACAGACGCTCTGCATTGTTATTTCCTGTCAAACTTTATATTCAGTTTGATTTGCATTTTTCATCCCTCGAAGCCTGTCTCAGTCCCTAACCTGTAATTTACTTTCACTCTCTGTAAGGAAAGTGCAGAGATATAAACTTAACCTTTTACTGTTTGTGTTAATAATGATAATTATAAAAGCTAATAAAATCTGATAAGACAGCCACAGAGATTTTTTTGTCTATTTTACATCCCATCTTCCCATCTTAAGTGTGAAAACATCAACACATATAATTCTAATTAATAAGCATAGCCCCTGACTTTATCAGGTATTGATAAGCAAATGAGGACAAGGAGAATTAAAGTTGTTAAAGTGTTTTTCTCTTGTCATAACTTCAGCTTTAAAAAGCCCAGGATTATTTACATCCAATGTCCATTTAAGTAAAAAGTGAGTCCTTTATGTAGCAGAGGCTACATAGGCCTATACTGTACAGGACAAAATATGCGAACATACATGTTCAAGATATATATTTCATTGATATATGTAAGTTTATTAAAACAACATACATATAAAATTCTATATGTTTAAATACTTATATAATAACAACATGTCAATATAAGCATACATACATAAACATACATATTTGTATGGGCTGGAAATATATGTTAATATTTGAAATTGTTCCAATTTCTTACAGGTTTGATATATAATTCTGACATGTGTTTTATATTTCATAAAATAAATTCAATATACAGTATGAACATATAATACCTCTGCATATGCTTTCTGTATATATATATGTTTAAATGTCAATTCTGCATTGAAGATGTGTCGTCATGCTTCTCAATCTTTCTCCAAACATGCAACAGGCCAGTTTTTTACACAGCATCTGAAAAGGTGGCTGAAACAGGCCTGTTTGTGTGTGTGTGTGTGTGTGTGTGTGTGTGTGTGCGTGTGCGCAGGCATGTTAGCTGGCCCCAGATGTTGAAGGAAAATAGAGCGGACAGCGGGTTAGCCAACAGAAACAACTGACGCTGCTGCCACTGGACAGGATGATGGTGGAGCTCTGTGGGAGCTGGAGCACAACTTCACAGGCAACTACAGCCGGCAGGTACATCATTTCTCTGGACGTTTTGTTTTGGGTTTTAGGCTTTGACTGAGGATGACGTGTGTGTGTGTGTGTGTGTGTGTGTGTGTGTGGATGTTTGCATAAAAGCCACTGTAACACAGACAATGAAAGTCAGTCAAATAGACGGTAAAGTGTTGGAGAAAGGCTGGTTGGGAGGTTTTTACTATACGAGCCGATGCCTAGGCGTGACCTCAGTTGGACTTTGGAGCGGCCGGATTTTGAATTAAATTTTTCTCATCCTAACTGTATAACGAGGGGGATTTCCTGGAAAACATCTGCAGCGTGTTAGGTTGCAAACTATGGCAGTATTTACACAGCTAGATCAATAGAATTCAGCAGAGAACGCTTTCTCTATGACCCACGCCAACAGATGGTGGAGCTCCGTCACAAGGTCAGCGCTGGTTGGTCAATACATCTCATTCTAAGTTCAAATCAATTCGCTAATTAGTCTAGGTCATCTGCATGTGTGACCAGCACGGTCACGATAACAGGATGCTCGTTACGTGTTTCTGCTCGAGCCGCTGATGGCTGCTGTAATAATTACATAACTGCAGCGTGTGATGAAGCAGGAGGTTTAATGTGCTGTAGCTGAGCACGGTGACCTGAGGGTGAAGTACCTCAGTACTGGAGAGTTAACTGTCCAGCGTATCCTTCATGGAACTGGATCACAGTTTCTCTCACGTAAAATGATCAAAGTAGTGGCACCAGTTCTAAAGTTTAAACCTTAAAGGTCCCTGATTACATCAGAATCTGTTTTGTGATATGAACAGGAGGTTCCAACTTCATCTTAAAAAAGAAAAGTTGAGCTCGTAAGCAATAAAACGCACCCTTGTTCAATTCAGTACACGCAGACGTTTTACTGCTACAAACCTAATTGGTCTGGTATGACCAGAAGTTTAAAGGTCCCATATTTTCCTCTCTTTTTTTAAAGTGTTGATCCATAAGAAGATATATTTGTGGTTTAAGGAACCAAAAACCATCTCAATGTCGTTTTACAAAGACACTGAGCCTCTCTTGTGATTGGCTGACTGTTTTCTGAGTGATCCAATAAAAATAAAAATAGCAGATTTCAGGTAAAAACACTCAGAGAACCTAAATCCTGCAAGGGAGCAGCGACTGCTTTGTTGTGACATCACAAAGTCACGGAAGGTGATGGTGTGTTTTTAAAACTTACTTCGGGGCTGCGCTCACCTTTTTCATCCTGGGGCGCAGGTTAACTGTGGTGCTTCTGGTTTAACAGCACCGTGCTGGACAGGTGACAGGTGTGTTTACAGAGTTTACCAGCGTTAACTGCAGAGTCATTTGACCCGGGGATGAATGCTGATCGTATCCTTTCATATTTCCTAACAGCAGGATTTATGACTAGTATAAAAGGGTCTGGTAAGCTAACTTCTTTCTGACAGAAGCCTATTGTGCTAATGATACCTACTTCTTCTACTTTTTCTGCAAGTATTCATACAGAAAATGATGTAAATGTTACATGCAAACATGAAAATGTGAGTCTTATCATGTCTCCAATCACCCACTTGTCAACAAAGGTATTAATAAATAAGAGCATACAGTATAAATATTGTCACACTGCTCTGGACAAATCCTGCCTTGCAGATATTCGTTTCCAGGCAGCGCAGTGGTGGACGCTCGTTCTGCTGCCAGCAGGAAAACAGCTCCGTGTGTGAACCAGCAAAAACAAAACAAGGCCACATTGTTCGTGGGTCGTGTCATTTCCAAAAGCCATGACACACCGGTCACAATATTCATCTTGCCTTGTGAAATCCGTGCCCACTCATATTTCAGATGTAGAGACAAAGACAAAGACATGCACCACATGGAATTGTTTTTACGATCCAGAAACACTGAGACTCTAAGAAACAGTTTTTTTCATGCGCTCCGACAATATCGTCTAGTTACTCAGTGGCTGTCACGCTGAGAGATAGCAGGGCGAGAAATATGAATCTTTATGACAGTGTATACGACAGTGTATTGAAATAGTACGCCCACACATGTGCGCACTCCTCCTGGTTAAAGACAGCAGCATACAGCAGACTGGTAAACAATACATTTTGCAGCCACATCAGTGCTGTAATGACAGTATAGGCGTGCTACGAGCAGCTGAGGAAGAAAGAATGAAAGAAGCAAGGAGCATTAAAATACATTGAGGCACAAATGCCCCGTGCATTCAGATAAACGGTCCTGAATAAGAGAGAATAAAGTGGGTGCCCTTGGTTGGTATCTCACTCGGCGCAGGCTAATCGCTAACAGGCAAGCTGCTGAAACAAGGCAATGTTGATCTGGATGTAAGAAAAACAACAACAACAAAAAAACTCCCCAGGACTCGGCTTGTTCCTGCCACATGAGCTGCAGGGGCAACAGTGTTATATCAGAGTTACAATTCAAGATTTTTTATTATAGATAAACACCTCGGACTGATGCAGTTCATAAAAAAGTATTAAGAATTTATGCCGCAGTATCAGAGCGTTGACTGCGCCACATGTCAGGATTTTTAGCACCTCGTTAAAAGTCAAGCTCGACATGAATTATGCATGTCTGAAATATTGTTCCCTGCCCTCGCTGCTGTTTTTCAGGGGGTGGGGGGGTGTATTGTTGGGGTGCAAAGACAAATCTAAAGAGCCACTTGAGCTGTCCCATTTAGGAGCAGTTTACATATATAAAGAGGGCTACGGGCGATAACACAGGCGAGGTGTAAAGAAATTGTCATCGAGAGGGGAGTAAAGAAACATCTGTGGTTTGTTGATACGAAAGCCTGTATTAAACGTCAACAGCTCCAAGTCTGATTTGAGATCTCCTCGCACTCTGTAAATCATGTCGGAGGGACTCCTGGGATCTGGCCCTCAGTACGCCCTCCCCCACCCTCCCACCCTCAACATAAAGATTGAAGGTTAAGCAGCAGACGGGGTCCCACGATCCTCAGGGGCATCTTTTTAGCTCAAGGGAAAGACAAGCTAGCCCAAATCCCATTCCTATTGTCAGAGTCCTGAGATACAGACGGTCTTCACTCACCGCCGTATGACTACACCTTACTACAATGCGTCTCTGTGACTTCTGAGTCCGCGTCCGCACGAAGGCTCCTCCTCTTTGTTTTTGGCCGCCACTTAGCAGTGATCCAATAAAAATATAGCAGATTTCAGGTAAAACACTCCTGCGAGGTTTGAATGGTGGGCGGAGCTTGGGGCATGACAGAGAGCGGTGACTGCTTTGTTGTGACATCACAAAGTTACAGGAAGTCCTGACGGCTGGTTTTAAGGCTCAGTTTCTGAATACAGGCTGTGTGCGTTTCTCTGTGGACTGAGGCTTTGATACTTTCACAGTATTAATATAGAAGCTAGACCTGATCTATAATCAAACAACACAGGGAAATCTTCCTTTAGACTATATGGGACCTTTTATTATACATATACATCATATACAGAACTGATATAAAAACTCTTTGCCCCTGGAAAAGCTCTACAACAGAGGTCATTTTATGGGAAACAAGGGTTCTATAAATATTAAATGAACTGCAGTATCAGGTTAGTGAATTGCATTGACCCTCACCTCAATCACAAGTGCATCCCTCTTTTTTTCCCCCGTGGGTGGATGCTGATGGAAAAAGACATTACTGGCCGCTTGTGTGTGGCACATGCGTTTGGTCATGTGCTCAAACACCAGAAAAGCACCGAGCAAAAAGAAAAAACCCTGCTTTGCATTGCAAAACAAAAACACTGCTTGTCAGCTTAGATGCGGAGTGGGAAAGTTGTGGGGGGGGGGTTTTGAAGTACAGATCAATGTCAGGTGTGAAGCGCTCGCTTGGTGCCGTGAAGGGAAGGACGGTGATGGTTGGTGGTGGTGGGGGGGGGTGTTGAGGGATATAAATGACGTCGACTTCTTCCCCAGGTTGACCCCTAGCAGACCTCGTGCCTGAGACCGGTGAGAGCAGCGACGGCGGCGCTCGGAGGGGAGGGGAGAGGAGAGGTGTCTGATTTCAGCCGGTCGGGCCTGTTGCTTGGGAGCCTTGGAGCGCATGATTTCAGGGTCATGGGCTCACGTCTCAGGAGGGCCCCAGCTGCCTCCCTGCTGGCTATGATCTCCCCCTGACACACACACACACACACACACACACACACACATCTTCTGCACCTTAACTAGCTGGCAAGGCCTGACATGTTCATAGGATTAGACTGCTGCAATGTTTACACTACAAGTTGTATAAAACTACTTGAGTTTACTGTCGAAAATCGGAGGTAAGTGTATTTTTTTCTTGTAATTAAAAGCCCTATTGTTTGGATATTGAGGCATTTAACTCATTGTTCTACATTGACCCATGATGTAAATAAAACTGTGACTATTACAACAATAATTTGCTGCTAAACCGCACCATTTGCAAAGCAAGCAGCTGTCAAATTCATGTTTTCCTTCTCCACCATCATTGTTTATTCTCTGTCGTCTGGGTTTGATTTTCTTTCAACTATCTCATCAATGTGGTCCTGTGGAGCAGCCAGCTCCCACATTGCTCAGATTTCAGAGCGTCTCACCAGCACATGAATGCATCACGACTCCGCCACAGACTTCTCAAATGAACAACCTGAAAAACAGGTCTTTAATAAAGCTAGTAAGTGAACCTCGAGTTTTATTATTTTATCATCTAAAAAAAATGTCTACTAAGGAGCCGGAGTTGCCAGAAAACATCTGTAGAAATGTCCAATAAAAAGCAAACAATTACGCAATCAGGAAGTTACTCAAGTATCAAGAGCAGTAACAAAACAATCTAGAATATTAAACTTAAAGGAGACCTAATATGTTTTTCATTTTTTCTGTCAAATATATTACTCCACAAAGTTGGATGTGTATGTAATGTGGCCAAAGAGGTAAAATTATGCCAAAGCTCTGAGCTCTAGGTTTCCAGTGGTTTTTTTTCTACTTTTGTGACGAGCTGACGTCACGATATCTTCGTACGCTCATCCGCTCGTTAACTCGAAACAGTCAGCTGGAGGAGCATTACAGGCGTCCGATGTATTCCCGCATACAAATACCTGATTGTGCAGGGTTACTGTAAAGTCGTTTGGCGACAGCAGAGTAACATGTCACTGGCAAACGTTAGCTTCAGTGTTTCCTGCGAGCTGACGGCGTTTCATATAAATAATTTTACATACGTTTACATAACGTATGTGCAGATTAAATCCACCAGTATGTCCGATCTGTATCTGGATGCATTACGTTAGACCTACCTACACCACGCACTTAGTCAACACATATCATTATAACTCATTAGGTTTGACCTTGGTGCTGCCTGCTACAGCTCATTTGTCATTCACTTCCAAATAAGATGTCTGCAGGACATTTTGTCGTGTCCGCTGAAAGACTCACTGCGTTGCTAATCTGGCATCTCGTAACCGGTGGTGATTGCTGATGGGAGACGGGGTGTGTTTTGTGATCCCCGGTGTCAAAGCCAGCTGTTCCATCCGTACCCTGCACACGACCTCTTCCTGAAGAGGTTTCACCATCTTAAAACAAAGTCACGCTCCCACCTTTGCTTCTCACACACAAGAGTCACGACCACAAATTGTCAGGAAAAATGTAAAGTTTAAGTTGATTTTCTTACCTTATAAAACACACTGGAACCGATGGACTATACTTCTTTTACCTGTTAAGTTTCCTCATACAAATAGAACTAAACAAATTAAGAGATATCAAATAAGTGGATGTAGTCACATATAGTTTGCATTAAATATAGCCTACAGTAAAGGATGGAGGTTATCATTCACAGCAGTGCTCCAGTTTGTCAGTTGTGCAAAAGGAAAAGGCTCGGGGAAATAATGACTGTTAATTATCAGCTAATGCTAAATAAAGTACATTTAATTGCACAGTATCTACCTACGTTTCACTTTTCCCTGTGCAGCCAACATTAAGAAACGGCACGCAGGGTCGCCACCCCGCTCTGAGTCAAGCTGAATGTGAGTTTATTTAATGTAGAAGCGAACGGTATCCACAGCAACGCACACTGATGTGTCATGAATATGTAGCTCCTCGTTTCCCCTGTATTTATACATCAGCAGTGTTTGAGAGGTAAATCTGCTGCAGCACTGGTTGATGGGTGTATTTCAGCAACAGTCAAACACAAGTGACAGAGAGAAAATTTAGTTTAAAATCTGGAACCATAGGAACTGTTGTCAGAGCGACACTTCCTCAAGCCCAAACCTGAAAAGGTGTCGACTTATTGGCAGTTAACTTGATCATCACCGAGACTTTGTCCATGTTTAGGGTGAACACGAAATACTTCTCAGGTGCAAATTGCTCCCTTTCTTAGATTTATAATTTCACATGAGAACAAATCGAGTATTGAGAAATCATCAGGGTCTGTTTGTATAATTATCTCAGTTCAATAAGCATAATGAAGAGCCACGTTTATACATTATGAAATATGTGTTGATAAGAGAGAGTAAAGATATGGAATAAAGAAAATAAAACAAATTAAAATGTGTAATAAAACCTATTTTATTGATGTGTTTGTGTTCTGACAACTGTGTGTTTTAAATACAAGCTAAATACTACATATACTACTGATACTACAATTATATTACACAAAACCAATGTATCTAGTTGAACCTTTTGCCATTATAGCAACAGACAAACAAATCATGTAAAAAGTTATGAAACAGGAAGTTACTCCACGTCATCGCTGCCATGATCAGTGTTTCTAAATCTGTAGTTTGGAGTTAGAGCATCTGAATCCACCATGTTATAAATGACATCCAAAGAACAGTGTTAACCAGCTGTGTTGATTTTGTGTAATAATGGGACACACATTATTATTCACAGCAGATAACTTCATCACTGAAGGGCGTCTTTAATACAGCAATGATTTATTGATGTTCAGTATGAGGAACATCTTCTACACGGATACATTCACACTGTGGTGTCGTGTCCTCCGCGTCAGTGCAGCATGGTGTATGTGCCATGTACAGTTTCACATGTATGTGAGTGCGTGCCGGTGTGTTCGATGCGCTGATTCTGCCTCTGTCACCTCAGACCACGAGGACATGTGAAGCTGTTTATCTCCCTTACCTCATTTTTCCAGTTCACGTGACGAGAAGCTCTCAGCGCGTCGGCCGGCCGCCGCTGATTCGTTCTGCGTGACGCGCTGTAAGAAGCCGAGCTGTGTCGCGCAGGCCGCGAACCTCTGACCTTTAGCCGCCGCGCCGCCGCCAAGGAACACATTTGTGGCTCTCGCTCTCGGATGAGTCACTGTTTTGTGGAAAACCTTCAATTTCCTGTCGCTGAGCCTGTCAGTCACAGTGCACAACATTAATGAGGGGCAGAGAGGAGAATCTTTCATACGCAACAGAAAAAGAATTTGTCTCTGTTTAGTCAGTAAATACAAAATAAAGCAAAGATGAACCGATCAAAAGGGACACGTACGAAGTTAGAAATAATCTTAGGGAATGAACGACGTTATTTAGGACTCTGGATGTCCCAACGTGTTAGGCGGTAAAACATTAGTGACACGTGAGAGTAATGTGTTGCTCCACTACTCTGACAGTTTGCAGGTCAACTTGGTGTTTTCCGTCCGTCTGTCCCGTTCTCGTGGACACGATATCTCAGTAACGTCTCGACGGAACTTGTTCAAATTTGGCGCAAACATTCACTCGAACTCAAGGAAGAATTGATTAGACTTTGGTGGTCAAAGTAAGCAAGATAGCTAAAGAGGAAGTGATTCTGTGGGTAACTTGTTGCCACGACGGAGATCTATTTTAGCACCAGGCACTGTCCAACTTACAGTCCAGCCCGCTGCCTGATTCTTGAATATTTGTGTCTGTCTTTCACTCTCAGTGTGGATTAAAGTATAATAAGCATTCTTCAGGTGGTAGATTCTCTATTGGGACATTAAATCTAAATGTGGGACTGTCAGTCTGAAAAGATCACACATAAGAATCTGGCGGGCCAGATATCTGGTCAGCTTTGGCCCCCGACCACTGATGTAATGAGTAATTGAGTGTATTTTTTCTTGTAACTGATCTCAAAGCGATAAAATAACATCAACATAACATGGAGTCACAGGGGTTGTTATTAGTGTTTAAAAACCCCACCCTTCCCGATGAGTCACAGATTGTTCTCCAGCCAAAACGGCACATTACAAAGCGGCACAGTACTGATATATTACCTCCTCCCTTCTGTTGGATTACTGCTCTAATTAGCTAGCTTACTCGTCCTATTATGAAAATATGAAATTAAATTCTTGAAGGAGCGTTGCCAGAAAGCTGTCAGAGAGCTCGTACAGCTCATTGGACGCCAATGAAAAAAAAATCATAAAATAATTAATAACCATTTAGGATTCACAGTTTATGGATTCAAAAGGGAAATGAATAAAAGCAGCACTAATGGTGACAATATGACCATAAAACATGTTGTATAGCTGCCTGGGCTCTCAAAAGGTGTCCAAATGTTCTGTAATGTTCTTAAATATGGCACAAAGTAGCAACAATTATGCAGTTCAGCGGCAAAGTGATGCCTTCATTAGACCCTGGAAAGTCGTAACTCTGTAACTCATAACTCTGCTTTTCCCCTCGCAGCAACTGAGTACATAATTTCACCATCATAAATGATGTGGGGGTCCCCCCTGCTCATCTGCGGAAAATGGATGGTTGCCTAAATGAAGACGCGTAGCAATGAATGTGCCGGAGCCATTACTCTGTCTCACTGTGACCTTTACACAGGGGATGCAAGCGAAACATATGTTCCCTAACAAGAATGCTTTTTTCTGCAGCTCCCATTTGTCTCCTGGGTCTCATAAAGTCCTAGCCTTTGTTGTTTATGGTGACCCTTAGCTTTTCAAGCCGGCGTCTATGACAGTGAATTTTGTTGCCTCATTATGGTGATAAAACAAAAAGTGAAGCCAGAACTTCATGTCCTTGCTGAACTCATGTTGCATTAATATTCACACGCTGCCCGGACTCGAGCACATGAGAAGAAAACTCAAAATTTAGGCCAGTAGTTGGTGGCACTGTACATAAATAATTCAGCGTGCTGATGGCACTCATACTGTGAAGTCCAGGTTAAACATAAATAAAAAGATAAAAAACTGCAACTTGCTGACTGTTGCTGTTGCCGTGTGAAAACACAGTCTGAGTGTTTTTCCTGGTTTTTACCTGATACAGATGTTTAAATCATCACTGATGGTTTGAATCTCATGAATCTTTCACGTCTCGTGCAGAATGAACTGAAACAACGAGAATAAAAGACTAAATAATTGTTTTCTTAATACATTTATTTCATTTGCTTTATTGGTGTAAAAGAATCAGCTCCCGTGTGACTCTTATATTTAGCAACAAGACCAATGTAGAGAATAAGCGAGAGTCAATTACTCGTTAATTATATTCATTTAAAAGTTGTTACCGTTACCAAGTTACTAAACAGCAAGTTCTTTATACCACGTCTCGTTGCACAGTCCAGCTCTTTCAACCCATTAAGACCTGAGTCTCCCTCTGAAACTTCTGCACAACTTCCTAAAAACTAAAAGCTGTGTAGAACATATACTTGTGTAGAAGTAAATGCTAAGTATAAACATATGAATAGTAAAAGTCTGTACATTACTGCACATATTGCACATTCCCAGGATAATGTTTTACAGCTTCAGAGTTCAGTCTTCAAGTCTGGAAGTGCGAGTCTGCAAAGTGTGAAAAGGCGCTTGCCTGGGTTTTGATTATGTTTGCCGCCCGACGTCGGCATCGGGATCTGTATATGTCCTCAAGTGAAGGTAGCGGTGAGCTGCTGAGTTCTTGTGCTGATTTAATGACTCTCTGCAGAGCTTTTTTTTTTTTTTTGTCAGTCACAGTGCAACTTGCAGACCACACTAAGATGCCGTAAGTGAGTCTGCTTTCCCGCGGAGCAGTGATGGAAGGACAGGTTAGCGCCTCCTCAGTGTCATCAGGAAGCAGAGCCTGTGCTGTGCCTTCTTCACTAGAGATATTGTGTTGACAGTCCATGTGAAATGTTATGAAATACCGGTTCAACTATTCAGGCCTGTAAAAATTCCTCAGACATAAGAAACGAGGATGCCTTTAACAAAGTGAAAATAACACTGAATAGACCATCAAATTGGAAGATAAAATTTACAGGAAATGTAACATAAATGAATATTTACAATTTAGGTGTTAAGTAATGTTACCACCTTTTGAATTATACATATCATTATACATAACCACATTATCTAATATTCTGGCTACAACCCTGATCAACTCCAAAGCTCTGCATCCACATGTCACATCTTCTGTAGGCTATATAACACATGTACACAACTCTGTGGTTTAAAGGGCCACTAATTGTATAAAGGTCTCTGTCCATGTGTAGTTTGATTATAGATCAGGTCTAGGTTCTATATTAATACTGTGAAAGTATCAAAGCCTCAGTCCACAGAGAAATGCACACAGCCTGTATTCAGAAACTGAGTCTTAAAACCAGCCGTCAGGACTTCTGGAACTTTGTGATGTCACAACGAAGCAGTCACCAAGCCCCGCCCACCTGGACCCACCATCCGAACCTTGCAGGATTTGGTTTCTCTGAGTGTTTTTACCTGAAATCTGCTCTATTTTTATTGGATCACTCAGAAAACAACACTTCAAAGATAAAACACAAGGAAACTGTAAAATATGGATCTTTAACAAGCAGACACTCTTACATTACACATTTAAAGGTATTGATGGGCTATCAACAGCTAGCTTACAGTAGCCCCAGAAGTCTTGTGAAGCTATAGGGTTCACACAAACCTCCAACTCTGTACAGCCTATGTGTCAGGCTAATCCTCCATTGTACAAGGAGGCGCTTGATGGACTGCTCAAGAGAAGCTGATCATTTCAAAAGCCTACATAGATTACTTTAGAATATTCCTCCAGATTATTTAAAGTGTGCTGTGCGATGTTATTTTAATAAGTAGGCAACAACATCATTTCCATTATCATTTTCACAAAAACTACATTAACGTATTTTATGAAAACCCAAACAACAGCATCATCAGATGAACAGACAATGGCGATCAATATAAGATAACATTATAATAACAGGAAGTCAGTGTCTTCCAGGTTGTTTCAGCAGAATCTCCCCCACTGAACCAAAGGTGATAAAAAAAAAAAAAATTAAGCAATACTTATTATATAAATATTATATTACAAATTATAATCCCCCCCAAAAAATCTCATTACTGTAACATCTTTCTGCCAGACCACCAATGCTGTTTCCAAGTTTTAGACAACATATTCAAGTTGTGTTTTTACATGCTTTGATTATACGGCTTTGCACATTGAGGTGCTTTCCATTACCCCCCTCCACTTGACTGAAATGAAAATCAGTGTAGTATTATGTTAAATTATGGTAGTTTTTATCAATAAATACTCCTCCAAAAAACCTTCCTTCCTTCTTAGACGGCAAGCATAATAATTAACAGGAAACTGCTGACAACCTCTTTGGGGGTCTGTGGGTTATCAGAGGGAGGAGGCCACGTTTCAAAGGACAGCTGTATCGAACAGCTGAGTGGGCGCATCAGAAACAGTTTTGTGGATATTTGTATGCTGCGAACACACATAGGCAAAGGTTACAAAAATAACAGGGAAATGAATCTCTGTGTTACGCATTATCACCACCACGGATAAATATCATGTCAGAATAAAAGTGTACTATTGTGTTATTTTTAAAAAAACCCAAAACAAATGGGTCAGTTACAATGATACAAGGGCATGATCTGGGTTCGGGCTCCATATGAAAGATGGAAGTAATGACTTTTCTCAAGTCACATTTTTAGGAAATCCAATATTTCCTCTGCTTCATTTATTCTGTGATAGGAAGGGCTCTTCATGGTGCTGTGGTTCATTCTTATCTTGATTCCCATTTGATGCTTTCATACTCTGTTAACATTGTACTGACATATACTAAGGCACATAACAGTCCCTGTTTTATTGAAGACAAGATCTCCAAAAGCTTATATTCAACATAAGGGGCTATTTGTGAAATGTGAAAAAATAAATGAGCATGAACAAAGAGTGTGAATGTGTCAAAATCTGTCCTTGATTTATCATCTGTACAAAATTTTAAATGAGGTCTTTATAAGCTTGGAAGAGTTGTTAATACACTGACACAGCAGATATTCATGTAATAGAGAAGTGAGACTGCAAATTCCCTTGTCTTAACAAATGAAACAAGCTAATTAAACTACAATAGATCAAACAACTTAAGGGTGAAATGGTCTGATAGAAACAAAGAGAAACAGAGACTCCAGAGAAGGAAACAGCAGGGATGTGCCACAGTGAACAGGCAGACTTAAGTTAGTCTCAATTCTTCACCCATAAATGAGGAATACAAAGAATTAAAGAAATAAGTATTTCAAAATAAGACTCACGCTAACTGCACTGAAGGGCCATCTGGAGTTTTACTGGTTGATTTATATTAGTCATTTACTCTCCAACAGTTGGAGTAGCAACAGTACAAAGTCTAAAGACAAAGTAAAACCATCTGTGTGTTTATCTGTAATGTTAAAGGATCTATACGTTTTGCTATCGCTACATAGCTTAACAGCTGTTTACAGTCTAGAACAAACTCTGTGATTTCAGCAACGAACTTCTTTTCTTTAGTCGCCAAGTGTTGTCTTCAGCAGTGGAAAACAAACCTTTTGTTTTGCCTCTATTTCTATTTTTTCTTTGCTTCTGAAGTTAGCATGCTAACCAGCTAGCCTCAGCCCGGTTTGCCCGTCTCGTCACTTTCCGATACTGAGTCACAGAGAAGAAGTAGCGCTGCTCAGAGGACGTATTATAACCTCTTGTAAACACAAAACAGTGGCTGAACGTTTTGGCAAGACTGTTAAGTAATCAGCTGTTAATGCTAATGCTGGCCATAGCAATAGCATTAGCAATAGCAAAACTTACAAATAGCTCCTTTAAGAAATTTATTCACAAGATGAGAGATTCAAGAAAAATGAAATTTTATTTACAAATCTAATCAAGTGCAGGATCAAATATCATAACAGCACATGTGAACAGTAAAATGCACAAATAAGACATACAGATCATCATAGACATTTACCTTTACTCATCTGGCGCTTCCAAAGCTTGTGTCCAAAACAACTTACTACAATGATCAGAGGAAGCAGTGTGAAATTGCTGTAGAGATACAAAAGAAAATGTGTTTTAGGGCCTTTAACCAAGTTGTTTTAGTTGGCCTCAACATGAGCATTATTGTAGGGAAGCTTTTACGGTCTTGCAGACATGTTCAATAAAAATGTTTTCTTGTTATGTGGATAAAAGGCGTAATCCAGTCTGCTTTGTATTTGCAATAAAAAATTGTTACTGCAAACAGGCCTGATATGAAAGCAATTTTTTTAAAGACATGGTTTGTAGCACAGTACAATGGAATATGAAATGAGCAAATGAGTTGCCATGTTGAATTCACCTGAACACAGTGATGAAATTCTTACTTCTCTCTCATGGGTGATTGCTGATGTCTGTAGTAATAAACATGACTAATCACTTCCAACTCAGCCTCGTCTCTTGGTACGTGCCCTTTTGAGGCTGCGCTGCAAGAACAACTAGTTGTCGCTCATCCGGTTGATTTGGTACGCAAACACCGGATTGTTTCACCCTGCTATCCGACTGCATTAATTATTTATCAGCAAACCCGCCCTCGTCTGTACGTGCCGCATAGCGGTTCCTTGCAGGATCTGACCTATATTGCATTTCGGAAGGAGAGAAACGGTGGGGTTTTTCATCAGCGGCATTTGAACAATTCCCCAGTGTGACCTCCTTATGACTGCATCCTCACCCCATTATCATGAAGCGACCCAGATTTCGATGAACTCCTGAGCTCAGTGAGACAAAGAATCACTCTTCGGGCTGTTGTGTGTTGCAGTGTGGGTCATAGACGGAGCTCCTCCCGATTGACCGCAGAGCAAGTTTTAGCTTAAAGCTTTCAATCTCGTCGCTGCTTCACATACCTTTTAACAAAGCTGGTGACAATTGGCTGCTGCACACACAGAGCGGTACTTTGGGGAGGCAAAGGTAGCGGGGGGGGTGGGGGTGGGGGGTTTGCAAAGGAGAGTGTGAGATCAGTGGTAAATCCATTGTAATCTCCTTCTAAGCTACAGACCTGCTCCATAGAGGCCCCATAAACAGGAGATGGTCCGTTATGACTAGTCCTTTCATCCAGGCAAAGGAGATTACATCTGAGGAATGCTCCACTTTTCAGAAGTTCTGCACAGAGAGCTCCAACACACAACGAATTATTCTAGTCACATCCGCATCAAGGAGACGCATCACAGGCCTTCAAAACCAACACTTATATAATCTTCTTCAGCCCCGTATTTCCACAGAACTGAAGTGCACTGCTGAATCTGTTGGTGACAAGTTTGCACCCGAGCTCAAAAAGTCTGAGGACTTTTGTGATACCATCTTTCCTGAGGGCTACACAGGAGGACGGTGCGCTCAATTTGAACTCAATTCAAGTTACGTTAGCGTCTTACACCTTAGTTAGTGAGTGTTTCTTCACAAAGTGGAAGATGTACATAGATTGTATTTCATTTTGTTCGTAAAGAAATAGCAGATGTCTTGAATGAAATATACAAGGACTTGTCTTCAACACTGAGGGACAAGGTATGAATAATTTTGTCTTCTTTTCATTCTCTATGTAAGCATATCTTTTATTTGCATATTGGCAAATACTGTATATACACAAAATAACAAAAAGGACAAAGGAAGTCAGTGATGTTTTCTCCTTTAATTTCACAATGACTTCATCGTTAATGCTTCAGCTGCTCCACCTTTTGGCACTGCTAGTGACAAGGTCTGATCACAATGTCACTTAGTCCATCCATCTATCCATCCATCCATCCAAGATTTGGTTTCAAAGCACAATATGTTGACAGCTACATGCCACAATAGAGTTTGAGATAAATATTCATAGTCCCTGAACAATTGTTCCTAAAGATTTTTCTAACCTTCTGACCTTTCATGTAACTGCAACAATCATGTCAACACATTGATCCACAGCAAGATATCCCTAAAAATTAATAGCTACATAACCTTGATAGTTATTGTAAATATTTAATTATCCCTGAACTATGGCTAAATCTTAATTAAACTGAGGAGTATTTATTGTCCGCAGAGGGTGAATTCAGCTAGCCACATCCTGTCTTGTCACTTTCCGATAGCGAGTCACTGTAGCCTCCAATGTAAAAAAAGTATTTTTATATATTTTTTTCATTCTTTGTCATTTGGCGGGCCGTCCTTATATTTTGTATTTGTGTTGCATTGGTCTCTACTTTTTGTCTTTTGTAATCAAAATATTAATAAAAAAAAGTTGATTTTTATTACAGGCAGTGTTGACAAGAATTTGAACCACTTTCTACATATAAGTTCTAAATGTAACCAAACAAATTATAAAAACTATGATTAAAAATTTTACAAATAAACAAAATATCAGATACAAATAATTAAAACATTCTAGATACTTAAGAGACTTTCCTGTCTGGACACAGTTTTCTTAATATATGCAGAGTCTTTGGTACAGCCCTGGTGGGTGCTGCAGTTTTATGTTTGTCTGCATCAGTTTCCACTAATGGCAGCATGGTGTCAACATTTTCTACTGTTTCAGGTCGGAAACGATAATAAAACTCTTGCTCTGGAGAGAATAGGCCACTGACAGCTTCCTGTAAATCATCAAAGTCGGATCAAGATGATCACATTCACATGTGAATTTTTTTTACAAGACAATAAAAACCATACGAAGATTTTGATCCCACATTTTAAGAGGTATTTTAGGGTTTTTTTTTTTCTTTTGTTCTTTCAGGACAGCTGTATGCACATACAGACACACTCAGCATTCTTTCACTGTGTGCACTTTTGCGCTGCATAGCAAATATCCATATCTCCTGTGTATGAGGCCTAATTCATTGGCCATTGAGAGGTTAGATTTATGATATACATCTATACAAAGACACCAAGACAGAGAGCAGCTCCCTGGGGAATACCCTGGGCCACAATATTGATGGGAAGGTTTTATTAATATGAGCAATGATCGAGAGCTGTCAGCGATGATGGATGATGTTGGAGGTAAATGGTCAGACGGGTTCCTCGCCTCACCGTTCATCTGTCTCCACAACAGCTGCCGTGCGTCTTGCCGGAGGGGTGTGGCCGTGTAGGGCCACTGAGGGGATGCGATGTGAACGCTGCCTTGCACCAACGTTATTACAAGCTGTTTAGGGAAGAGCCAGCTCAGCAGCCCAGCAGCAACACCAGTACACTCATCCTCTGTGTGCGCCCAGCGGATGTTTCTAATACCACTACGGCTGTGGCGGTTTAACTCACAATTACTCTGTTATGTCCAATTAGTCTTGTAATCACGTTGTTGTAATTGCTGCAGCCATCGCAGCTTAAACTACAAAGCAATGTTCGTCACAACATATTGATTGCATCTACGCTGGATGGTCTTAATCTTAGGTCTCATTGCACCAAAGTTCTTTTTTCAACTCCACTGAATGTAATTGTCTTCAAACCGGTATGCTCGTCATTAGTCAATTGTTAGGGGGGGTGGGGGGTGGGGCTTTTTACATAAAAAAAGTCTAACAAGATCTGCATGGGAATAATTGAGAGCACATTGTGATGAATGCTCATTGTTTACCAGGCAAGCCAGACAAAGCCAAGCCAGTGGGACTGATCCCGACTCAAGCTGGAAGAGGAAATGTGAGAGGAGGTTGTAAGTTATTTTTTAAATCAGTCACATATTGAAAGTCTCCTCGCTAGCTGAGTAACAATTTATTCAACCTGGTTATTTTCACATTGTAAGATGAAAAACAAAAACTTTGCTTTGCAGAAAGAGACAGTTTGTAATTATTATTCATAATAAATGGCATTTTATGTCAGCCAGTGAATCAATCCCCATAGACCCCCATGGTAAAATGTCAAACTTTACAGCATGGCTCGGGGCTTTGCTGAGGGTGGTGACCGCTTTGTTGTGACATCACAAAGTTCCAGAAGTCCTGACGGCTGGTTTTAAGGTTCAGTTTCTGAATACAGGCTGTGTGCATTTCTCTGTGGACTGAGGCTTTGATACTTTCACAGTATTAATATAGAAGCTAGAGCTGATCTATAATCACACTACACATGGACATCTACCTTTATAATATATGGACCTTTAAATAGTCACTTGCTTACACATTTGCCATCACAGCCTTATACACACAAACACACACACACACACACACACACATTTTTTATTCTTATAAAACAAGCTGCTGTTGACATCTTTTAAATGTAATTTTTAAGCACCACAAACAAAATGTGATATGTCTCTGTGTAATTTGGGTGAAAAGACTTTAACTAAACAAATATAACTGAGGTGCCAGTTTTTGAGGCAATAGAAACATGTTGCAACAAAAACAGGGCCATATGTGGAGTTAATTTTCCAGGAGAGTATGCTGTGATAACATTTATGACATCTTTAAAGATCTTATATTAAACCTGCTGATGTTGCCTATTACCCAGGGTCCACCAGTGAGACACTGCATTCTGCCTCATGAAACCACACTGTGGCTTTGTAATAGATAAACTACCCTGGCACCCCGGCTCTGTTGGTAATATTAGCACAGATAGGATTATGACAGCCGTGATGGATGATATAACAGGAACAGTGCAGCGGTCTCCGCCTGGTGGCGGTGAGGGAGGTCAGGGCTGAATCGCCACTCTGCAAATGCTCAGCCGGCGCGGGACAACTCATCTGAGAGCACAAGAGCTTATTCGAGAGTGTGAGACTGAAAGGGACAAAATGAAGCAGAAAATTCATGAGACGTCTTTATGTGTGCAGGGTCTTATTTGTCATTTTCCAGACGTCTGGTGTGTTATCATCATATATACTACCGGTCAAAAGTTTTAGGACACCTCCATTTCTCCAGTTTTTATTGAAATTGAAGTAGCTGGAGTCCAGTGAATAACCTTAAATGGTACAAAGGCAAGTGATAAATTTCAAATTTTAATTAAATTTAATTAAATTTAATAGAAAACAGAACTTTTTCAGGGATTAAGAAACTGGTTAATTTACAACTTTCCTGCAGCAGTTGATTGATGACTTACAGAAATCCTCTGTAAAGGCAGTGTTGGAACAAATAGTTACTACATCCCCGCCTGCTGCATTATTAGGACAACACTGTACTGCAGGAAGAAGGACTGTGTATTGCTGTGTGAATGGTGAGGAAAAAGACCAGTATCAAGGGAAGACAGAGTGATTGGTCAGAAGTTCATCCACTAGTAAAATAATGACCCAAAAACAGTAGAAGGAAAAGACACATGATGAAGACCAGCACCAGTCTCCAGACTTAAAACCCCTTAAACCTCATGGATCTGGTTTGGGATGAACTGGACAAGTGGAAGTGCAGGATATCTTCATTCTGCCTTTATGTACAAAAATAGTCTGTAACCAGGGTAGTGTAGCTCCAGATTACTGCTATGTTACTGTCCCTTTAAATGGGATTGATATTTTGTAGCGCTCTGCTCAGTGCGCAAAAAATGCGCAGAGTGGCACTCTTACTCTAATTCATTCGTCCCTCGATGTGACGCAGTGCTGCAGGAGATAAGGAGCTACCTGCTGGATTTAACCAAAGTTAGAGCTTGATGACAATAAGTTGTTTTTTTTTTCTTGATGCTGAGCGCAACGAGAGTTGATTAAAGAGCTGTGACTTCCCAATAATGGATGCTTACACCTGCGAACAATTGATTATCCAGGTGAGTTAGCATTTGTAGCTCATTGTCTGCTACTTTAGCATGCTAACTGCATTAGGAAATGATGCGTGCAGATATAAAAGAGTAGATAAAAGCTCTGTGCTTCTATCAGAACCGGCCGGGATAATTATGAAGGGGATAAAACTTTGTGATGTGAGTGTGTGATAATGGTTTTGTGTGTTTTATGACTCCTGTTCAGACATTATGCAGGTAAATCGTGGTGTGTTTTTGTGCTTAATTACCATGTGGAGTGCAGGTGTGGAGCTAAGCATTGAGGCTAGCATAACCTTTCATGCTGTCAAGCTTTATGTAATGTATGTTAAGTATTAAGTCTGCTAAAAGCTTGTTTGAGTAAAGTAAATGTCATATGTTTATGTTGAGTTAAAAAAACATATTGCAGGAGTGACTTTATTGAAGCAGTTCTCAATGGACATTTATGATAATTTTTACGAGGACTTGTGAATAATTTTCCTGCAGCTTTTGAAGCGATCTTCTGTTGGAAGTCGAGCCATCGTCTGTCCTCCGTCTGTCCACCATCTCCTCTGGTTGCCTGGTAACTCAACTGCCATCTCAGCCGTCCTACCAGGAAGTCTCCATCTCCACTCAACCGTCAGTCATCACCTCACCTGGACCGTCTTGTGGAAGATGGTGGTAGGACATCTTGAGTGTACCCATTTATTTTCATTTTATTTTCATTTCATTTCATTTTTTCCTGATTCGTTGAACTTTGAAGGGTTTCTGAGATCTCAATATTTATTTTTTGAGTTACAACTCACCTGTTTTTGTCTGATTTGCATCACAAGGTTAAAAGAGAAGCATTTAATGTGTATAAGGGTGTTGATATATACACTTAGTGTGATTGCAGAAGAAGTTATTATTTTTTTATGCTTGTTGCCGGGTAATCTGGTTGCTGGTAATACATTTAATTTCCTTCCAATGTATTTTTTATCTTAAATAAGAGAGTGTATTTTTGTGACTCTAAAGTGACCAATTGAATATAATACACTTACTTCAACCAAAGCCAGTCAGTTGTCGTGTGTGTGGATTGATGTTTCTTCTACTTTATAGTTTAGATAAGTAATTTAAAGCCAATTTCCTCATTGAATCTAGATTATAGGTTGAACCCGTGTTCTACTTGGCTGGTCTATACTATCCTTAAAGGACAGGTAGAGAGGGTTACACGTCCTTTAAAATCCCATGATTCATTTTGTTTTTTTGTGGGTTTTTTTTTATTTGTTCACTGTGTAAATATCAGTAACAATAGGAACAAAAATTGAGGTTTTCTAAAGCTTTCGACCGCTGCTGTACTCCAGCAGATTTCCTGTGTTACCCAGGGATGGCAGAGGAAAGTCGTATTTTTCCCTCCAACATCTCGCACTCACAACGCTCACTGGTGTCATTCCGTTTAACAGCTTGTAGGATGTTTAACTGATGTGCGATTGTATTGTGTTAAACCATCTTATTTTTTCTCCCTTCAAGAGTTTTCTTTTTTTCTTCCTCCTCCTTTCCTTCACATTTTTTTTTTTTTCTTTTGCTTTTTTCGCTTGTTGCAGGGTGTCATGCAGAGGCCAGATATTTAAAGTAAAGAAAGCGAGGTTCTGAAGTGGTGCTCAAGAGAGATGTCTGCATAATTCCACCGAGCAGATGAATAGGATCTTTCAGTCTGCAGCCTGTCAATCTGATAGCTTTGAAGTGTGCCAACTTCACACGAAATCCCAAACAAAAAGTGGCGGTGGGGTGGGGTGGGG
>NW_019525097.1:0-62422 GCF_002814215.2 Seriola lalandi dorsalis | reverse complement strand
GGTTGGGGGGGGGGTACGGTCTAGGGATCCAGGGAGAGAGAAAAAGTTGATGTCTGTATTCTACATAAGAACATGATGCTGTTTCCTGCAAAAAGTTTTCAGCGGGAGCTTTATTTATTGGCCTAATGAGGAGCAGGCGCTGAAGCTGGAGGAAGAGGAACGGTTGAAACGTCCCCGTTGATCTGTCACAGCAGAATTATTGTGCCTCCGACAAGGCTGTTGTTTCAGTTTGCATCTGTAGGTTTTCAGACGGGTGTTTCAGCCCCGGCAAAGTGCACAGTCGTCAGGCAGCGGAGGGGGAAGTGAATCACTTTAACCAGTAGGAGGATACAGACAGCACCCTACTTACCGTTTTCTTCATCATTTCAGATGACCTGCGAGTCAGCGGGATGGGATATGATACGATGATTGATACCACTCTGAGGTTTGTCTGTTAAATATTTAGTTTCTTGTGTTTACGTGGAGTTTGTGTTGGAGTCTGTGTTGAGCTGGGAGCCGGTTGTTTGTTGATGTTAGCGGACTCCATTTCTAAGCTAACATTAGCTCTTGTTGCACACAGTTGATGCTTGGGGTCGGCGATACCACAAACTTTCCTTTTCGATCTGATACCAAGGAACACAGGGTCAGAACGGCTTTTTTTATTATTAAAAGCAGCTTATGTATTTTCATGTAGGGGAGAGAGCGGTGTCATGATTTATGAGGTATATGAATGACAATGCTCCTCTTTCATTCAGCTATCACTTCATTCGTTTTTTTTAAAGGTATTTTTTGGCGGTTATTTCAATGTTATAGGGACAGGAAAGCAGAGAGAGAGAGATGCTTGGTAAGGACTGAACTTAAATGGCCACTGCTGCTTTCATGTGTTGGGACGGCAGTGGGTGCACTTCTTCGTGTTCATTACAACGGACCGTTGTTTGCACAGACAGTTCGACTGTGAAATGAGCCCAACATGGAAAGAAAGAAACTGACACTGGTAATGATCCTATTGACGCACAGAATCGATCTTCAAAAAACAAGACGTAGTATCGAAAGTATCCACATTTTGGCTTCGATCCGCCCACGCCTAGTCGGTGCTGCGGGGGGAGTGGAAGAGAGGCATTCAGGCCAGACACTCAGGAGCATAAACGTCACATCCTTTGGATTTTCCTGGAAAAAAAAAAGTCCTTTTACATAGAAATCAGTTCACAGGCTGTTATCAGAGACTGTAAATACAGATAGAGATAGCCTCCGCGCTCAGAGGGCGTATTATAACCTCTTGTATCATAAAGACAACAATGATGAAAACTCTTTTCAAGTGATCACCACCACCTGCTCCCGACGAGAGACCACGTTCAGCAGCAGAGAAAACGTACTAATAGCACCTTTATAATAAAAAAAAAAAACTTCATATTTCACACCATCAAACAATTTTTTTTTTTTTTTTTTTTAATCAAAGAGGTGAAGTTAAAGTTCCTCGTGCTCTGGAAAGCCTGTAGAAAATCCTGTTGACTTTCTCTGAGTGTTGACATTCAGCATCTGTCCGGACTGAAAGGTTTGGTGACACCCACAGACATGTTCGGGTGCAACGGGGGGGAAGCAAATGAGAAGACCTTTCACACCCTGCAGACGCTACAAGGGCAGCGGAGGGGGAACTTAATGCTGCAGAGAGACTCAGATTCAGTTATTATTCAAATTAATGTTACAGGTGACATATGCAGATGGAAAAATAACACCAGCCTCCTACGCTCCAGGCAGGAGGGGGGGGGGGGGTTCAAATTGCTGTAACTCCACAATAATTGAACACTCATTTTCTTTTTCTTTTTTTTCTGACTGCACCGAGTCCTTCAAGTGACATTCATTACATCGGACTTAAAGTGCTATTACAGAGGTACAAAGCTGATTTATTGCGTACATCATCTAACGCGAGCCTCAGCACTGTTTGTGGCTTTGCACAGTTTCGTTTTTTCCCCTCGTACTTTTGTTTTGGTCTTCTGAGAAATGGGAGACATTGAATCATTGTGTTAATTACAGCTGAGGAAAGTGATGCAAATGGAAAGCAAACAGTGTGGCTCAAAGCCTCACTGAGGTGTACCGTTAAACAAACTCATTAAACAACATGTTAATTCCGAGACGGCAACATTTTAACTCTGTAGCCACTTTGGTTTCACTGCTTGTCTGCTGTGCTGTCTGTACACGTTAACGGCCTTAAAATCACATAGTGTATATGTCCTAGCTAATGCTGCTGTCCTCTGAATGTTGTATAACTTCATACAGAGTCATCCCGACTGGAAAACTTCAGCTGTTAATGAATAATTTACATACTCTAACAAAGCAGAGTTCGGCTACATTGCATGGGAAACAGGCTTTTTCTATTCCCCACACATGCAGTTGAACTCGGTCAAACTACACCATTAGCTTTCCCCAAAACTCCCTCACTCCATTAATGCAGCTGCATAGTTATTACCAGCAGCAATACTCAATATTTTTATATGAAAACTGGGTCAAAAGACTGTGTGATGTAAAAAAAAAAAAGGTGAATTATCACTAAACTCTGCAGGTTCCTTCAGCTCTGTGGAGGGGTTTTTTTTTTAGCATCTTTCAGCTCATTGTTTTGATTTTATGGTCAACAACTTAGACTTTTTTGGTTTAGCGCTCTCATCAGCCTCATGTCCAGCCACAGGAGGCAACTGTTGTTAGTGAGAAAGGTCTGAAGCCCACTTTACACTGCTTGACCTGCACCATATGTCGATAGACAAAGCAGCTAACTAGTAAACATAGTAATTATATTAATATTAAGCATCTGGTATCTTAAAAAGAAATCAAGCTTAAATAATTCTCCCAAGTTGGTCGAAATATAAAAAGAAGCTTGAAAGACTTTAATTCATCAGGCGGACAGAAACAGTCTGATGGATTTATAGGTTTGTGCAGGAAATACTTTGCTAACAGGTGTAGCCAGATAACTTGGTCATGATGTCTCAAACCTTTCAGCTAGTGGTGGAGTTCTGCCCCCAAGTGGACAAAATTATTTATACTGATTAAAAAAATAAGTAAATAAACGGGTGACAGTAAAAATATTTATTATTTATTTTTTAACATTAACAATGTTATCAATTCAAACAGAGTGTGTTTCCAGGGGTTAGGGAATACTTCTGCACATGTGGGAAAAGTATAAAGCCTTTTGTGTCGTCAGAGGGAGCTGTGCTAAGTCTGATAGATGTGGCGTGAAGAGTGATGTCACTTGAGTCAGCTGAACTGTTAGCAGTCCAGTTGCCTCATGACTAACGTCAGCATCAAGCAAGAAGAATGTGTGGAATAAATCAGACTATATCTGTTCCGCTGCATCAATTTTCTCTTCAATGTTCCAGGAGAGCGAAGCTAAATTAAATCCGTTTTCTGTTCGGATCAGAGATTTGTAGTTTAGCTGATCACCTTTCGTAATGCCGTGATGTTACTGCGTCTGACTGTTCAGTTCGGTCTTGGATTCAAAGTTTAGTCTGCTGTTGGTTCAAACTTTTTCTTTCATTTCAGTATAAAATTGAGTCTGTCTGAGCACTAGTAAAAAGGTTAATACTGTTGCTTAGCAACCATTACGTCGGCGATCCTGTTGCTTTCACTGTCTTTCAGCTAAAGTTTTAAACAGGAACTACCACAGTACATCTTCATCAAGAAAGCTTCAGATTTGTTCAGTTATTCTAACGATTCAACGCTAAAG
Source organism: Seriola lalandi dorsalis (assembly GCF_002814215.2). NCBI lineage: Eukaryota > Metazoa > Chordata > Actinopteri > Carangiformes > Carangidae > Seriola > Seriola lalandi. The sequence goes on along the minus strand of NW_019525097.1, from coordinate 58,731 downwards.
ACTCGGTTCCTGCACATTTTGAACAATTCTGAAGAGCTTCACAAAAGATAACGTAGAACCAGGAGATGAAGACACTGCGACCAGGGATCAGAAAAACGGTATATGTCAAATGATCAGCCATCTCACTTGAGAGTAAACAACATCTTATTACTGAGAAATCCCAGCGTAATCCCTGTGAACTGGCTAAAAAAGAAGAAAGAAAAAAAACAGGTTTGTGTGTTTATCAGTCTGGGTTTTCAGCCTTTGTGGGAGTGAAAGACAGACAGACAGAAGAGGGCCAGAGTGTAGAAAAATAAAACATTAAAACATCACACCAGGCGATCCTGTTGATGTTTCTGCCTTCTCTGTCTTTCGCTTCGATGTCCGCTTTGTAATATTGCTTTTGAAAGTACGTACTTGTGTGCGTCATACGTAGCAGACTTCTGGTCAAAAGTTTTTGGAACTCTCCCCCATTTTTACAAGTTTTTATTGAAATTTCAGCAGCTGAAATCCAGTGAATAATCTTACATGGTGCAGCAGTAAACTGCTAAAAAAAAAAATCATGGAAATTTAATAAACGGATTTTTCAGGGATGAAGATATTGGTTAACTTACAGCTCTCCTGCAGCAGTGGAAGTAAATGAAGCCAAAGTTAATGCAAAGAGTTCATACAGGTTGATAACTCACACCCTCAATAGTGTCGGGGGGGAAACCGTTACTACACCGTCTGTTGCGTTGTTAGGACCTACCACTATACCTATACCCACCACTTCACATGGTGGAGAGCAGCACAGACTCCAGACTTAAACCCCATGGAGCCGGTTTGAGATGAACTGGCGGGCATGTTTTAAACATGACATTAGAAGAAAGTCCTGCCTCACACCAGTGGTGTGCCTTCAGGGCAAGCAGTGTTTTATCAGCTAAAATAGTCATAAAGTCATCTCAAATTAGCTAACACAAGCTAACATTAGCCATACTGGTCATACCAAACCGAAAAAGGCTGTTGCACCAAAACCCCTGAGTGTATAGAATTGAACCAGGAGTATGTTTAATTGCTTATTAATTCAAATTTTCACTTTTAGAAGAGGAAAATATTTTTATTTCTTCAATTAAAAGTTACACGGCCTTGCTTTGCTCTTACTGATCCTAGACAGTATACCTTATACAACAGGTTTACAACAGTCAAACACATGGCTGGCAAAATGCTGAATGAATTGCGGCTATATAGAAAATATATAACTAAGACGACACAATAGCTACATTATATTATCTCAAAATACACACATTAGCTTGAACAACCCACTACCAATTTATTCTTTGGCTTTCTTATATTGAAGTGCTTAACAAGTTCTCCTCTCAGGTTAAAGAGCCCTCCATTAAATCTAATAACGCAGCTCCCCTCCCTGCACTCCACCTCTACGATATAACACAAATGATCTGTCAGGTCGCTCGGATACAAGATGGCACACTTTTGCTTGTCAACCATCCTCCAGAGGTTAATCGTTCTTTTAAGCCATGAAAGGAATAACTCCGATGTATAGAAAGTGTACAAGCAGGGGTTTGAAAGGCTTGTTTATATGTTATTGGAGAGAGGGATATGCTGCTGCTGCTGCTGGTGTCAAGTGACCCTGCGAGCCCTTAATCATTTTCAAGTTAAGATGATGCAAGATTAACGTAATTGATTTCCAAGCAGAAATTGGGCATTAAAGCAACAAAGGACAGGACACAGGTCGCAACTCAATGAACAAGGTTACAGGGAAAGAAAAGACATTTATAAATGATTCTTGGAATGGTTTCCACTGTATGTAATATGACATTGTGGGGTCTGCGGGATCATCGGAGGTGTGGGTGCAGTGAAAGCCATGAGGTTGAAATGCTGGACCCTGCGTGACTCATGGGATTGTCAGCGAGGTGTCACGGTGGCACAGTGGTGGACAGATTGCAGGCCTGGAGGTTTGGGGGGGTTGATTGACAGCGTTAGGATGTAGACAGAAAAAACACTTACCGCAGGGCAGGTTCATGAGCCACTGGCCGGCAAGAGACAGTGTGCTGCGATGTCAGAGCAAATCAGAGACAAGTGACAAATCGGGAGCGGTCACACACGGGGTCACAAAGCATAAAATGATAACGATATCTACAGGGGGGTGTATGATTGTTGATCGACATCAAAAACAGACAGTACTTCATGAGTCGCTAAGGTTTTTGTTTGTTTGCCACTACTACTTGATTTTGCAAAATTTTGGTTCAGATATTCCTGGTTGCCAGACAAGGTATCGTTATGATGGTGGTTTAGGTTTAATTTCTACACAGCTATCAGGTGAATTGCGACGAAATCTGATTCATCACATATTCATGTTCCCAGAGGATGAATCCTATTGACTTTGGTGTCACCCTGAACTTTCCTTTCGTGCCACCAGCAGGTCAAAATTTGAACTATAGCCTATATAAATGATGAAATATTTCCATTAGATGGATTGGCAACAAATTTCAAGTAGATATTCATGGTCTCCACTGATCCCCTGACCTTTCATTTAATGCCTCCTCAAGATTTGGGGGGTGAAATCTCTCCACAGCTATCGAGTGGATTGCAATGAAATCTGATATATCACATATTCGTGGTCCCAGAGGATGAATCCAACTGACTTTGGTGATCCTCTGAACTTTTCTATGGTGCCACCAGCAGGTCCTAGTTTTTGCTTATCCTATGAGATATTTGAACATCCACTAGATGGATTGGCAAAACATTTCATATAAACATTCATGGTCTCCAGGGGATGAATCCTACTTTGGTGATCCCTTGAATTTTCCTCCAGCTGCAGCGTGAGAGTAACGTTTGGGGTTTTGATTGAAATGGATTGAGTATCGTGATTTTTTTTTTTTTTTTCAGCCGTTCATATTCCCCTCTGGATGAATTATCTGCAAAAGTAAACGAAAATTCCCACAAGCTTCAGCCGCGCTTTGTTTTTAGCGCTAATTAGCAAATGTTAGCATGCTAACATCCTAGTGCATGGTGATTTATTTTATTTCTTATTTGTCTATTGGTCACTAAACTAAAAGTCATGTTCACTTTTTATGTCAATTAAAGTGACGGATTAGGTTTTCCAAAGATGTAGAAAACATAAGGTCAAGGCTAATAATACAATCTGGAGGAGAAACATTATTAATTACAAGCACATTTTTAATATGCAGTCATATCTGGATATACAGAAACAAAGTAAAATGCTGATTCTATCTTTAAAAGTGTTACATGTGACTTAAAATAAAAAAAGATAGAAATGAGAAACCTTTGCATTTTATATATGTAGCTTACTATATCAATGTGATCAATGAAAAGTTTTTCTCTTTTGAAAAGAGACTAAATAAAGTTTGTAGTTTGTTCTAAATTTGAGATTTATAGTGAATTTACATGTTCACTATAAAGCCTCAAAGAGGTTTGGTCCAGCCCTGATCATAGTTACTATATGCACTGTGTATATATCCATGATCGTGATAATAAATTACTAACAGAGAGAGAATTTCCTTCCAGGCTTAAACATAATTATCAAAGAACTCACGTAAACTGTTGTTGATGGTAAAATCAGATTAATGTGAACCATGTAAATGCTTTAATCTGTTACCTTAATCTGGTTAAGCAGGTTTAGGTTCTTGCTAAATGACACTTAAGACAAATGACTCTTAATGGACACACTGCTTGGTGCAGCCGATGGCATCTTGCATTTTTCAATATTAAACTGTCAAGCAACAAAAGCTTAAAGTAAAAATGTAATATATTGTAAATCAGTGATTAGAATAGACCTTCATTGTAGACATCTTGACTTGTCAAACGTGTAAAACAGGACAGTGTTAATTGCCGTATCAGAGCGATCGATAATGTTCTACCTGTTAATTAGCTTCACCTATGCTTTTCTTATGATAAGTGACAATGTGTGCTGTAAAATAAATGCCTATAAATCTAATTTGAGAATGCAAGGTTATTCAAATTCAGGTTCACAGGATTTATTCAGACAGTAAAAAAAACAACAGCTGGAGCAAAACATGGAGGGATTTCTGACAGAGAAAAAACATTTATTCATCCCAAACACATCATTTAAATACAAAATATGAAGAACCCCTGTCTTACCTCAATATTTCAGGAGAGGCTTGTGTATTTTTATTTAGTTTGGGCAGAGATGAACTTTCACTTTGCGCTTTGCACAACAGAAATGAATGAAAAACATGCATGAAAAGAAACACGCGGTGCACCGTCTCGATAATGTTATTCAAATGAAATTCAGCTCGGCTGTTTTCATTGGTCTTCCTAATATTATTACTGCAATTACAGAAGAAGCCGCTGCTTATTACTGCATGACAACCTGCACTACACGATCAAGACGTGATTAGAGCAGGATTAACATATATGGGATAGTAAATGAAGCTGTTTGTTTACGGTTATTTCACGGGGATGTTTGCATAGACATCTTCATGTACTCATCACCAATAAAAATTTTTTTTTTAAAAACCATTATGACACCCAGTCAGAGTCACTTAGAAGTCATAATCATATGCATGCAATATACACTATTTTCTTACACATGATGAATGGCCAGCAATTTATTACCATGCCCAACGATAACATTACACCACACTACATTTAGCTTTATTACTATGATTGCAAAATGAATTGAAAGCATTTAACTGGCAGTCGGTGTCCGATCTCATCACACACTGACTGTATAAAAGAGCTACTCCAGTGGTTTAGTAGCGGACTGGAATGAAGTTGGAGGATGGATGGAGCAAAGGCGCAGAATGTAGTCCGTAGTACGGCAACTCGATACGGCAGGTCAAAGATAAAACGATGTCTGGTAAAAGCCAGATACTTTCAAACTCCATTGCTGTGTCTTAAATCGGACACTTCAGTCAGTACTCACATGTAGTACTCTGTGTACACAGTATAAACACTACTGTGTGAATTTCAAGGGAATCCCTTCACCTTTGGCACAAATTCCCGCACTTTTTAGCCATAACTCAAGACTTCACACTGCAAATATGACTAAATGTCACACATATGGTTCATATTTTATAGGATAAACAGGGATGTAACCTGGAACTAGTCTGAGTGGCGGAGGCATACGACCGCAAGGCCGTAATTCTAGTTATAAATTATTTGCCTCCGAGCCCACGTTCAAACAACCCTGATGACATCACCAGGGATAGTTTTTCAGTCTTAAAGTCAGTCTGAATTTAATGAGTAAAGGTGAATAAGACTGAAAAGCAATCCAGACATGCTCATGAGCTGTTCCCAGTGCTGTCTACTTCTTGTATTAACCATCTGATTTTGACCTGCACCACAGCACTAAGATATGATTAGACGAGTGCCAGAACTCACACTCTCTCACACACACACACACACACACACACACACACACACACACACACACACACACGGGGGATAGTAAATGAAACTGGACTGAATTTCTTAGTGATTTTATGGTGATATTTGGATTTTAAAAAATGCCAAGTGGGAAAATGCTTTTCCATCTCATAACATGAAAACTGAGAAAAAGCAATTCACTGCTCAGCCACTCTACAATTCATACACAGATAACACCTGAATCCTTTGTGAAGCACTTCACTTCGTTGCCTGTTGGTTCAGAAGTTCGCAGTGAGCACGCTCTTCACGGTTGTAGTTGATGCAGCTGCAGACGCCCCGATGACTCGGCCCGTGGCAGCCTCTCTTGTTTGAGGTCTGAATGTACAGCTGCTCTGTTCAGTAAAGCGGAGCAGGGGCTTCTTCGGCCAGCCACTATCTCAAATGCAGCAGCAGCTAATTAGTCTGACAGCCTTAAGATTCCAGACAGACCGACTGGCAGCTTAGCAACAGCGCTGTAAAAATACCAACTCATTGTCCCTGCAAATTAAAAGCTTTTAAGACTTAGAGATACAAACGTATTAGATTAAAGTAACAAAAATTAAAGCTGCACTTCTTAATATTTTCGATCTCAAAAGTGGGTCAAATAATTAAGTGTAATGAGAAAGGCGTCTCCCAACTCATATTAACATCTTTCAGCTTTATGTTTCAGCAACTTCACTGTTTAAGGTTGAGTGTCACCTGTCAACTGTCGACAGGTAGGGTTAGCAACTAGCTGAAGAACTACGCACCTTTGACCTCATCGCATCAGTATTACTGCGCCAAACGAAATTTGCTTAATGCTCGCTTAAAACAGAATCATTGTACTGGTAAGTTAGCATCAGAGCTAACATTTTTCAAAGCAAACTAAGCTAGTTCCCACCTTAACTTTGCACCCACAAAAATCCTCTGTTGAATCTGATATCTGTGTTAGTTGGTAACCAAAAATATGAACGACTATGTACCTGGCTGGTAATATATAGAGGTACAGGAAACCAACCCTTTAATTTTGCGACACTCCCTTCCTCTCTCCGTCAGTCTCATTTTCCATCCTCGCTCAGGATTCAGGTGTAACTCTGGGGGAACAATACGGGGACAGAGTGTGTGCGGCTTTTGAAATATTTTCAGCGCAGTCACTTCCACACTTAGTGCCCACTCACTTCATTATCTTGCGGGTGGCCCTCTCTCACCGTGCACTCAGGTCTATCTTCATCCAGCTGCCAACTCCATCTTGCACCTCTGATATGCGGGGCCGACATTTTCTGCATATGGAACTGCCCGTTTCTATTTATACAAGGTGTTTATCTTCGCCAGGCTTCCAGCTTTATTCCTACCTGCAATTAGTTGCCAGGTTTGAAATGGTTCGCCCTTTAATTTCACGACTGCTTCTGGCAAGAGGAAAGGGGAGGGGAAAAAAAAGAAAAAAGAAATCACAAGGTGTTCCATTTTAACATGACCTCTGAGTGAATAATGGGGTCCTTCAAATTGGCATTCTCACACACCATACGATGCAGATTTAACATGGCTTAGCTCTCAGCAGGTCTCCTGGCAAACAGGAATGTGACGCTTCTGGGCATCGAGCATTGGTTCAGCACACTGTAAATGTGGGTGGTATTTTCTCACCAAGTATAAAAAGAGAATGTGAAATATCTTCAAACGAGCACGGAAAATAGGAAATAACAAACCTGGACGGTCGATCAATCTGTCATTTTTTTCTCCTGACCACGGATACTTGAGGGTGCTTTTATAGTGAAAGAAAAAAAAAAATTACTGTGTGCTCCTTTTGAGTTCATCATTAATTTCAGCATTCCTTAACAGTGTGTCACCTGTAATTGAAAAATTGGGTGTCGGAGAGATTGAAAACCTCCAGCAAATTATCAGCCTTGTTATTTCAAACACCTGAAGTGACGTGTTGTGGTCGTCTAGTAACGGCTGCCCTGTCTCCAGTTGTCATGTCTCACATCCAGATGAGATTTGGGACAGTTTTGTTTACACTTAATCACACGTTGACCGATCACAGTCCGTCTAGTGTCTACCGATTGCCTGCATGTGGGGCGTTTAGGGGACATCTGTAAATTGTAGCATCTGCTCATATTCTGCATGTGAGCATGTCTTTAATTCTTTAACTAGCATGAGCTACTATTCATAAGCTAACGATGAGTGAAACAAATGTTTTTTTCATTTTCACGCCCCTCCATCGCACTCAGATCATTCAGTGGTTGAACTGATCAGGGATCAGATGCCGCAGCGGCTCAGTGCTCCTTGTATTTGATCACATGAATAGAAATTGCTGGTGATTTTTTTTTTTTTTTCTTTGTAGCTTTAATGAGAACAATAACCCATTTCACTGTCACAGACCACGGATGTATTAAGAAAATCAAGTCAAATCTTTTAGAAGTTGCTGATAAATGATGTCGTCCTGCCTGTTGGAGCTGGAACTGTACAATTTGTAGTTTATTCAGGGATTTGGATGTAGTGATGTGAGTCGGATTTATCTGTACTTATTGATCTTAATGGTTGGAGTGATTGTTTTTGAAGCAGTAAAGCAGTGTAGCCCTGTGGGAAGACACTCCCTCCCATCTGGAAGTAATTGCGGCATCAGCTGTACAGTGTATCTGCTGTCGGCCACAAACTCCACACGGTGTTCGGCCACGCTAGCGGCAGGGCTCTATGGACAGCAATGTTGGTCTAAGGTTACATAATATAAATATTATAATTAGACAGGAGGTGGTTTGATGTGATTTTCAGTGAGGCAGCTCTGGAGATACACGTCCTGCCAGAGGCTGCTACTTGATATTAGGCTGTGAGGCAATGTTTGGCGAAGGAGCAGCGGTAAAACAGTGAATATGATATTTTTGTGCATCACAAACCCACTGTTGACTCTTTTTTTATGATCACAGTTCGATCCATTCGGTCCACTAACATTTGGAATCTCATTTACGTCTGTGGGAAGACAGGAAGTCAGTCGAATCGACTGCCAGACTTCCTGGATGTGCATGCTCTCCACTAGTCTGGCTGGAGAAGGACTCTGGTGTGCATGGGCCCAGAAACACAGAAGCGTGATGAATCCCGCGGAAAGTCTCTCAGCACATGGTGAGCAGCTTTGGAAATGAATGCAGCTACATATCAACAGGGTATCCAATTCTCCTAAATACAACCGTGCTTGATATGCATAACGAATTGACAGACACTGACGTGTCCCACTCAGTCCTCAAGCTAAATGATGTTGATGCTAAATGCTGAAAACTGCAGAGGACACAGCTGAAATGCTCCACTGTGCTGAACAACTAAAGAACCAAGACGTTCACTTTGTTTTGAGCTAAATGCTAATGTCAACGTGCTAGCATGCTCACAATGACAATGCTAGCATGTTGATGTTAGCATACTGTTTTCACCATCTTAGTTTAGCATGCTAACATGCGACTAATAGATCAGAGACTAATAAAGAAACAGGAAATAAAATAAAACATCATCAGCACTAAATTAGCACCGAACACAAAGTACAGCTCACCAAGGTGTTAGATGAATTCAGATCTTGACCTTGGTGGCACTAGATGATCAAACCGAAGTTATAGCGATTCATCCAGAGGGGAACATGAATCTCAGATCTCAGAACCACAGACGTTACTCTCGTGCTGTAGCAGGAGGAAAAGTCATGGGATCAACAAAGTAGGATTCATCCTCTGGAGACCAAGAATGTTTATATGAAGATTTTTTTTTTTTTTGCCAATCCATATAATGGATGTTCATTTATTTCATAATTGAAGCTTTGACTTGTGATACATCAGATTTATATCATAGATTAAGAATTTGACCTGATGATGGCGCTAGATGAAAAAGAATCAAAGTTAAACGGGGGATCGTGAGAGTCTGACCCCAATTTCATGACAATCCATATAGTTACTGAGATATTTCAATATCAACCAAAAATATCAACCTTTATATCGACGCTAGAAGAAAAGCCAGAGGATCCCCAAAGTCAAGAGAAGGTATCCTCTGGGCACCTTGAATATTTCAATAAAGTCATGTAAGAAAAATCCTCTGCAGACCATGAATGTCTATACAAAATTTCATCCATCTGTTTAATGGTTGTTGAGTTGCTGTATAAGAAAAGCTGTTGTCAGAGCTTGATGCAGACACTCGCAGAGCAAAAACAACTGAACAGAGTAAGAAAAAAAAAATGTAACAACATGATTTTGTAGATATTTGTCAGCCGACGTCTCTTTGATCCACTGGAACTTAAGCTGACTATTCATCTTCCATCAGTTAGCATGTCTAGATGGCAGGGCCGCTGGCACTCCACCCGCCAGCCGCTGATCCTCTTGATTGACTTCATGTTAGGACCCTAATTCCAGTCAACGCCACGGAGCTCCATTTCATGGGGATTAATTGTGCTTGGCATTCCAGGCAGAAGACTAAAGACTCACAAGCCCAGAATATTCTGAGCAGGTTGCTTTAAATCCCTTTTGAGCCGGGTGCTGACTTTAATTCAATTTGAAAAACTGATAAAAGGCCGAGATTGATGAAGGCTGGATGGAATTCACTTTATTGCCATAAATTATAGGTATTAAGGTGGCTGAGGACTGCATTTATCAGTCGTGTATTGGCTTTTAATAATATTTCAGTGGCCGAGTCTCTGGGGACGTCGTATGAATACAGCAGTGGATATTGTTAAACTCGGTGAGGGGAGGGAGAAATCAGTCCCGCGGATCTTTGGATCTTATCGCTGCACCTGTTATGTGCACATCACTGGGCCTCTCACAGGGCCTCTGGATAATAGAAGATTTAGCATTGCATAATTGATTTCAGCTACTTTGCCCGAACCATTTCATTTAAAGCCATGAAACGTTAAAACACTGTTTGACAGACGTAAACTCGCCTTTGAGAAAAAGTTCCATAAAACCAATTCCCATGTCATTCCCTCCTCTTCTCACCATTTCACTTTTATTTATTTTATTATTATTATTTTTTTTTACATTTGCATTCTATTTGTTTATTTCTCTCCCTTGAGTTTAAAAGAGAGAAACTCATCTCTAAAGTGTTGAAGTGTGCAGAAGGCACGGTGTTGGCAGCAGCCTCCCCGTCGGGTTTCTGACGGGGGACTTGGTGGCACTGGCGGGATGTGCAGCTGACATCACTGGCATCGTCTCCTGACAAGCTCCGCATTTTAAAATAAAGGCCCAATCAGTTCTCATTGAGCCGCGGCTCACAGGTCGTGAAGAGGTCTGATGTGTCTCATTTCAGCCAAACATCATCAGCGCTGTTTGGGTCTCTGCTCCAGCAAAACATAACAAGCATATATTCACAGAAATCACAGTCATCGTCGCTCTCTATTTAAAGTCGAGCCGGAAAGTTTATGCGTTCGGTCTTGTTGCTGTGGATTTTGCTTAAAGGAACAGTTCAACTTATTTGCTTCATCGCCATGATTTAATTGAGATTATCCAAACTGCTGCTGATGTCTTGGTACCACAGGGCAGCTTCGGAGGTTTCTGCAGAGTCCACGCCTCAGCGGGTTTGCGGCCGTGGTCATTTCCATGCTGCTGATTCTATCACTACTCCAACAGTGTCACGTCTTACCAGCTGTCAACAATGTCTTTTACCTTTTTAAACAGGAACCGTTTTCATTCACTGACAAGTTCTTTTGTTCGCTGTTAAGATACTCTCAATAAAACTCAACACTTCCTGCAGATGTTTCACATTAAAAGCCTACAAGGAACAGGTGGATTTACAGTTTGTCCGTTAGTATGTCTTTTGAGGGAAGTGTTATTGACAGTAAGTTATTACTGAGGGGAAATGGCTTATAAATATAAAGAAAAATATCAATGATGTTGACTTTTTCAGGTGTCTGCTGTCTGCACCTTGACATGTACCAGCCCACACTTTAAGACTTCTGAACAAACCAACAGATATAATTTGAGACATTATTAGAAAGGCAAGATTTTATTCAAGGATTTGCTGCTGCTGTGACATTCTTTTCGATTAAGGAACAAAGTGTTGATTTATGTTCATTATCCGGCTTCTGAAATATGCCGTTCATGTACAACCTCTCTATTTTGAAGCCAGACTCTTCATAAACATCCGCCCAAACACCTCACAGTGAAGTGAGTTCATGTCAAGGACAGCCTGTTTTATCACGGTGCTTCTGCGTTGGTGCTCTGAGCTCTGCTCAACTGTATTTGTGTGGAGAGCAACCTGCCCTCTCTCCCTCTTAATCCACCTTGTGTGTTTGTCACTCTGTTTAAAGGCTGATGCAACTGGAGGATTAAAAAAACATTAGTCACTTTATACAAAAAGGTAAGATTGGATGAAATTCTGCTTTCTAACATTGATCTTTATTTCAGGAACCAAACAACTCAAATCGCATTTAGGGATGACTGAAGGAAACATTGAACTGCTGCTGTCTGTGACTGTGAAGAGCTACACGTTATCAGGGTATCACAGGATGGTTAACACTGCACTAATTGTCGTCTTGTAATAAGGAATTTGTTGTGGTTTGAACACTGCAGGAGTGATAAACGACAGGGAGTCTCAAATTACTCTAAGCTCTTTCACTGGGAGTAAATTCTCATCGAGCCTGTCTGGCCTTCAAACTCTGATTTGCAGTAATAAAATAAAAATTAAAAAAAGGAAGCAAAAGAAAGGGAAGGCAGGCAGCCGGGATTCTACAACTCATCTTCAAGGGTTTACCGCTGTGTTGTCACAACCGTGTCGCACGTCTGCGACGCATTGGCGGGTCTCTCAGATCACGTCTTTGAACAGTAAAACAAATTGCAAACCAACGCCGACTTGCATCTGATCTGGGGCTTTTCTCTGCAGTCTCCAAAAACTATCAGCAAGTGGAAGATCAGGGCTGAAATGTTTAACTGATGTGAGTGTTGGATTTCTGTTCATTACAAATTCATTTCTGAATTATTTTTGACAGAAAACGTGTTTTAATGTTGTTGTTTCTCATGTCGGTGTCATTTTCAGATTCAGCCTAGATATAGAAAACTATAGTGGAAGGTGTCAGTTTTATGTAATGCTGCTGGTATGATGTCACTATGACATCAGCAGGCCTTTTCTCAAGTCTGTTTTTGCCGAGAGCCGCACGTCACGCATCAAATGTAGGCGAGACGCCGAATCTCTAGATCACGCGACGCAGCCGCGAGGCTCTAACCCGTTAACATGTGCGGCGAAACGAAAACCAAGACGCTCCACACGCCTCGCAGCCAGATTGTTGTCATGCATTAAGTGACATGTTAAATGGATGTGCTTCATTTGCAGAAACACGGACAGATTTCAATACTTGCCAGAGATGTTTTGTGCTGCTGCAGAATTCAGATCTACACATAACATTTTTGGTTTGATGTCGGTGCTTCCTGTTTGTGCGTCCGCCAGTTTGAATGCTGCTGAGGTCTCACGTCCAGATGAGATTTAGAGAAACTCATTCATACCTTCACGTCCAGCAGGAGATGTTGTAACAAAACCATTATAAAACTTATAAAACATCACACAACAAGAATATCTGGCTTTTTAGCTGCTAAACGTTCCAGTGTTTTCACCAGCTGCTCTCTGGCTGTACCTGTCTGCTGTTGTGATGTAGTGGACAGTGGCTTTATCAAATGGTTGTTGCTGAAAAGCTGCCACCTGCTCCTGGAAATGGATGTGAGTTTGTCACGATAAGGAACTTCTTTTTCCTTTGATCTATTTTTAATCCTGAAAATTCTTGATGAGTGCAGCTTTGCACAGTGGCAGATGAGAAAAAAGATCACAAATGAAACTTTTGTGCCCATCATTAATGTTTTCCTTCCAATAAAGACACGATATCGGAAAATGCTCATATCGGCCATTTTGGAAGACGTGTATCTTACATCAGCCTTTCTCAAAGAGTTGTTTAGTGTTTCTCAGACTGTCTGAAAGTGTCACAAAGCCTGGGAGCGGGTGTTGTACATGTGTTGTTTTCAATATCAAAATATCTCTGAAATAACATTTCTATAAACCTCCAAAGACTTTTCATTTCGTTAACGCACACATTATTGACAGCACAGGTTGTCATGACTCAGAAGAGTTGGTGATGGTGGTGTGTTTTCCTCTAGAGATTACAGAACACACACACACACACACACACACACACACACACACACATGCAGTCATTGGCTCACTGTCACTGCACGCTGTCATCGATGCTGTACAAGTATATAGGGCAGCAACATAAACTGTTGGATCCATGACTATCTGCAGTTAATTAGAGCAGCGTATCCAGAGGCTGTATGTCACGTTACACGTTTCCAGCGACGGTTCACCATTGATTAAATTGATTACTAAAACGCAGAATTTGCAGCGGATAGATCTCATCATGAAAACATGTTTGAAAACTTGGAAGAGAATTAAAATAACTGCAGCACACGGTACACATTAATGCTGTGAGGCTTTTAAACACTTAGCTCGTTTAGTGTCATGCAGCACGAACTGCTAACAGTTGTAAGCACAAAAGATCCAAGGCCGAGCGTGTTCACGTTTGATAGCACCAACGTTGTGCTGCTTTTATTCGCAGCGTCTTGCTGCATCTGTTGTGAGAATGACACAGCGTGAGATGGAAATGTTTTCAGATGTTTACAAATTGAGATGTCTGGGAGAGAAATTCTGACAGCCCAATCAGGAGGGATGTCTGGATGCAAAAGGAAGGGGGGGGGGCGGGGGGTATAAAGGTTTGGCACAAAGGACAGTTCTCACAGGAACCATCATAATCTCTTTTTCTGCCTCCCCCAACCCCTGAAAGAGATTCTATAAATATATGATGGGAGTGACAGGAGGGGGGGTGAAGGAGGGAGAAATCCAACATCTCCTCAGTCTGAAAAGTCACAAGTTGAAATGTCTGCAGCCATGAGGGAGCGAGGAGGAATGTAATGCATGTCAGTAAATTTATGTTCATTGCAACAGCAGCAATCTGCATTTCTTATCTTCTGATTACGGATTGAAACGTGGAGCACCTGGAGATTCTGGCTGCTGCTGCTGGAAGCCTCAACCCACACAGGAATCTCAAACCTTTCATTTCACTCGCAGATTCACCCCCAGTCATTTTCAGGAATCAATTAGAGCTGGTACCGGCACTGTCCCATGTGTTAAGGGGATTAGTCGGTCACTCGCTCAGCTACATTCAGCGCCGCCTGTTCTCGCAGCTTTACATGCTGAAACAGGCTTATTTTACACACAGGCAATATGAGGCAGATACAACAGATGGTAAGTAGAGATGGCTCAAATCGAACCCACTCATCGTCCCTCCGCCGTGAACCGAAATTCACAGAATTTATGTCTTTCTGAAATGGAGACGAGCTTGGCTGTCTCTGCAGCAGGAGCTGGAACGAGGCTGTACCTGTTTTTCAGCAGCCCGCATTTTTTATTGTGATAAATTCTTGTTGGAAAAAGGATTAGGGGATTATAGAGCAGTGACTCTTGTCTCCGAGACAGGAGGGGTCAGAAGTTCAGTGCAACCCAGGAGTGTCGGGGAGGTGGAGCTCTTTCCAAAATGGAGGCTGTGATGCTGTGCCAGAGCAACTGGGCTCACGGACAGCCAGCCAGGGCGAAGCGCTAGGCGCATGGCAAGGAGATAAAGGCACCCTGCTGCTGGTCGATAATGAGAGAGGACTGTGGAGCAGACTGACTGTCCGGATCTCCACACATCCAGACCGGTCAGCTCAGACACACACGGGCCCTCGAGAGAAAGTCGGGCTGTTTGATTCAACTTTGACAAGAACAAATCAACATTTGTTAAACGGCAGGTTTGACAACGAAATCTGGTGCATGTCTCCGAGAGCCAGAGCAGAGCGGCAGCCACCGCCAGTCCTCTCAGGATGTGACACTCTATAGGAGAGTCTCCTGCTATGGCTCTTCCTTACAGCGGCAGGTGTACCAGACATTGGTTGTCATGGTTACGGTAGTAAACACACAGGCTGCACTGACAGCGGCGTACCTACCTTCATCGCCATGGTTACTGTAATAACAGTCATGGCTTGGTTAGGTTTAGGAAAAAGAAAAAAAAATGATTTGGGTTAAGGTAAGTTCTTCCTCACAGTGAGCTGATCTTGGTTGTCATGGTTACAATAATAACAATGTGGAAACAACATAAACAGCTGCTTTCACTTGGGAATCGAACGCCTCCCTCCTCCTCCTGACGCGACTTTGTCTCTCTTCATACTTCGTCACCGCCGCTTTTCCCTTCGCTCCCGTCATCATTGCTACGACCGCTAGATGTCGCCTAGCAACAAAACATAACGATGATGTCATGACGACCTGCTGCAGAGACGACCTGTGGGCTCGTTCAGCTACAATGTGTAGCTACAATAATTGTTTCATTCATTCACTCATTCATTCATCAACATGCCTGCACTGTAAACAGTCTGCTACCTGTTACCAGTAAGGTTAGCCTACAACATTAGCCTAGCGGTCTGATGGTTTGTGGGGGAATCAAATGGACTCAAATAACTGGCCTGGATTATTGTTTCAGTCAATCACTGAGGAAAAAAAAAAAAAAGTTAACCGGCACAGTAATGTGTAAGTTTCCTTTAGAAAGGTTTCCTTATGCCAGAGGAGTTTTTAAGTTAATACAAGTTAAAATCTCAGGTCTTGTTAAATCAAGTCACACGTCCCTGAGGCTGAGTTCCACTAAAGTGAGATTTGTCATTCAAGTCTGAAAACTGTTAATGACAGCATTTGAATTTCCTTGATTAAATATGAATTAAAAAAAAAAATTTTTTCCAAAGGAACAAATTTCAGCGCTGCAGGGCTCCAAGAAAGACGGTTCACTCCCATCATGCCTCAGGCTGGCTGTCATTACTGAAGGTCGCTCGCTGTATTTTTGACATGTGACATAGCAGCAGCAGGTGTTGTGGAGGGTCAGTGCTGCTGTGGATGACTCTGCCACTACTTTGCTCACAGTTGGAATCACTTCCACTCTGAGATGCTGCTTCCACTGAAGAAAATAGCTCCACCGAAGCAGTTTATAGAGATGCCAGAAATATGTTTTCACATCTTCTTACCTCGGGCAGTATCCTGGTTTTTCTTGCGTATTTTGGCACTTTCCACATCCATTCATTTTTTTTGATCTCATGTTTTCTTAACTGATCCCAACTGAAAGTTTTAATATCCACAATGCTCCTGAGACTACGCTTTCCCTGATATTCATTACTCAAATTACACTTATGATTGCATAATCATAAATGAAATAATTTGTAAGTAATTAGCTTTCTCGCAAAAAGAATTAAAATAACATCCCACAATGAGTGTTTTTGGATATCTCATTTTGGATTAGTGCCCCGAAGAGGCAAATAAAGTTCAGCTGAGCAGAACGCACTGAGAATAATCTGATAAGGCAGCTCCCACTCCAGATGTCAGAGAGGTTTTATAGTGTGTGGTGTTTGGATCGAGCGTCCAACAGCTTCTCATTCTGTCCGTCTGTCAGTTTGCACCAGATGAAAATAGGTTCCATCTTGTTGTAGCTCACGTTGGGGATTTATCCTCATTTTGAACCCATTGCTTTTCAATGAGTCAGAGGAGGGCTGCGTTATGTAACGACTCAGCGTTTCTGTCGAGGAAACGCACTGAATTTTAATGGTCGGATTCAAAGGCGCGGGGTGTTCAGCGGGTTTTTTTTTTTTTTTTTTTTAAAGCTGCCTGCTCAAGGACAGAGCGAGATCCTTTTGAGCTGCGGACGCCATTTCCATGATACTGATGGATTTTTCCATCTCGGCTGATATTGACTGGTTTCCATTTGTAACAGCTACCAGGGGCACAAGCAGCCGACCGGATGTGTCTCTATGACCCCCCGGAGAGAGATTCGCTACAGCACACACTTCCAGCTGAATCAGAATCTGTGTCACACACACTCACACACACACTATGACCTCCAGCAGAAATATGTACTGTGCGTCTACTTCAGTGGTGAAATGTAACTGAGTTAAATTCACTTAAAAACCTCTTACCGATGGTGGAAAGTACATTTACTCAAATGCCCATTCTCGCAATGTTAATGAAAGTGACTGAAAACAATTCCTGTATCTGTCCCTCTGACTGGATCCACACCATTATTCAATGGGTTCTCTGATGACCTGTGCCCCACCGCTCCAACAAGTTCGGTGCAAATCAGTGTAAGTGCTTTTTGTATAATCCTGCTGACAAATAAACAAATCACAGACACAGGTGAAAACACAATCTGCTTGGCGTCCTTGTACCTGTCCACCATGCACCACCTGCGAGGTTGTTTCTTTACACGTAGCATTTCTTGGTTTTTCTTTTCCTGCGCAGCTTATCCACAATGTTCTGACATCAGTTAGACAGAAAGAAAACAATAAAACTGTCATACTGGTGAGAGGACCTGTCCTTTTCTTTTGCTAACAACACACCTGTTAAATGATTGGCTGTTTGCCGTTTTATCAAAGGACATGATGTGCTGTGTTTATTATTTATATATGACAGTTTTCTTATTGGTATTGATGAAGTGTCTATCGCCGGTTTATGTTGCTATGGTTTTATCACCCGGGCCTAGTAAAACCTGGGGCAGATTGCACAGTGTGGCGTTAAATGTTTAATTTCTCCTTTAGCTGTGGGAGTTACTTAAAGGTGTTGAACAGAATCTCCTCAAAAGTTTTGTTTTTCCTTACTTTGGTTGTTAAGATCGGTTTAACTGACTTTAAAGTGATTCTTTAAGTATCAGACCAAGATAAGGAGAAAACCTGAAATACTTAATCGGACATTTTAAGGAAACCTTAAGGATGAAACTCAAGGATGTTTTGTGTAGCTGGCCCCTGATTTATCTGTAAGATATAGTTTTTAGAACTTTGTCCAACAGGGAGAAAAGTCACAAAAAGGATTATATTGCTAAATTGTTCACCTTTTTATACTCAATATTTGTAATGTGTGTGTGTTTATGATTTCATGTGCAAGTCTGAGCATTTTATCCATGTAAATAGATTAATGGCCTTGTGAGTTATTAATAGGCTGGCTGCCCCACATCAGTCTGGGAATGTCTGTAATCTCTTGACACAGCAAACAGATTTATGCTGCGACAAATCAGCTTCAGGAAATGGCTGTGTCGCCACAATCTGATTGCTCCAACTTCAGCAGCTAAACAGCCGCTCGAGTGGCTGATATCAGCTAATGGAAGTGAGTAGCTGTTACTGTCAATACGCTGTCACACGCGTCTCAGACTCTGCTCACATTATAGGGCTGCGGGTGGCTGTGTGGCTTGATAACGATCCCAAAGTGACATGCTGCCACACTGTGGAGCGGCACCACTCGGGTTCAGCTACTGGCTGTAGGTGCGGTGCTTCTTCACGGGTTTTAACCAAGTGGTCACCATCATGGTCGACAGCCAAAGTATGAGTACATTAAGATGCAGCATCTCTATGCTCTGGTCCTTCACTATGTAGTGTCACTCCATGTGAAGTCAAACTCACAGCTGTGCAGGACACTCGAGCGTATAAATAAACATGTAAACTCTGGGGTACACTTGACATTTTACACATTGAGCAAAGATCCTCTTGTCACCATGGAGACTGGTAGATGCCTTGCACGTTCATCAGCTGGATTAATGTGATGGCGCCTTTAGCTTTACTGCGAATGTGATTATAAACCCACCACAAAAACGTAGTGTTTGGAAATTGTAGCTAAAGGTTTATGTGTGTGACCGCGATAACAGTGGCAAGATGGAGTTTAAATGATACTTGTTATGATATGAATGATATTTGTACTGCTCTCTTCTGAATAAATTCTGAACTTATGGTCCATTGAAAAGTTAAGCTAACAACTTACGAAGTATGCAGAAGATGTAGAAATAGAAAAGGCAAAAGAGATGAACATTTAGCCTAGGTACACCTCAATGTTATGAATTCAGGATTCTAAATATTCAAAAATGTGGCTTTCTAAATCATTTATGAAGAGAGAAAGAGATGCAACATGTGCGTTAGGCCTTGAAATAGACGGGATAGCTTAATATTTATAGGATAAATATTATAGCAGAGGGTTGGAAGGTAGCTCGACTGTTGAATCTAAAGCTGTGCCTTCCAGCTCAGCTCCTTCTTCACCACAACAGCCGAGTAAAACACCTGCATTATTGCTGATGTTGTACCAATCCGCCTGTTAATCTCACAGTCCATTTTACCCTCACTAATAACCAAAATCCTGACATACTTAGGCAAAAACCTCACTCCCAGATGGAGCAATCTCACGTTTTCCAGTGGAAAACTGACCTATCACCTTCCCTTCCCCACAGGGGTGCCCCAAGGATTGGTTCTGGGACCCCTTCTTTGTAATATGCACCACCTTCTTGGGTCCAATTATCTGCTTGCATGGCTTCTCATATCACTGCTATGCAGACGACACCCGACTATACCTCTCGTTCCCACCAGACGACCCCACAGTCTTTGCACGGATCTGTCTCTCTAACATATCCACATAAATGAAGGAAACTCACCTTCAACTAAACCTCTCTAACTCTTGATGTCATGATATCAGTATCTAAATCGTCTTATCATTCGCCCCTTCTCAGCCACTGCCTTCCTCCAAGGAATGTCGTCTGGTATAGCCGTCCCTGCACATGAGGCAATCTTGGCCCAAACTGGTCTGGTCTGTGGTTTCCCCGATGGTCGGCCAAGCTACCAAAGTCTATCAGAACAGGGGCGTCCGTCACTATCTCCAAAATCTCTTGAAGACTCATCTCTTCAGAGAGCAGCTCCTCTCCTAACAACTCCAACACCCTAACATGCTCAACTACCACTTACTGTGCACTTTTGCTGCACTATACCTGATCTTCTTGCACTTCTTGCACAGATGTACTACTCTACTAATACTCCTACTGCGCTGAAGCTTTAGTGATGTCCCTCACATGCTGGTAAATGTAAAACCATGGACTTTGTAACATTTGCAACTTAACCCCAGTAAAGCATTATTAGTTCTGAGAGCTATCTATATTCTTCTGTTGCTAATTTCTTTTGATACAGTCATCTTTATGTACATTATGAATTGATTCAGACTTTATGAGTCTCAAAACAGAATACCCCTTTGTTTATCCACACTGGCTGCTTGCTGTTCCTGCTGTGTCTTGTCTGCAGTTGTCAAATTAGGGAAATCTGAAAGAAGCCCCCCCGAGGTTTAGCTAAGAAAAAAAAAAGTGCCATGTGTAAATCTGTACTTTCGATTTACAAATCCTCATGCATGGATTAAAAACCGTGCTCTCAGGTTTATAATGAGTACCCATGCCAATATATTTGTAAACCATGCTCACAGAAAAGTTTCAAAGATTCAATGCAAAACATAATATGGCATTAAATCTTTCCTTAAAGGAGATATTTGTAAGTATTGCTATTGCTATATAGCTAACATTCATTGATTTATTCATTCCTTTACTCACCAAGAGCTGTCTCCAGTGGTGGAAAGCAACGCCAACATTGACTCTTGTTTTGCTTCTATTTCTATCACCTCTTTGCTTCTATTGAAGTTAGCGTCTAGCGTCTCGTCACTTTCCGATACCAAGTCAGTGTAAAGTTTAGTCTGCTCTGAAGACGTAGCAGTGCTCGGAGGACGTATTATAACCTCTTGTATTGTAAATGCAACCATGGCTGACGCTCTTGGTAAGACCGGTAAGTAAACAGCTATCAATGCTAACGTCTGTGATGTAGCAATAGCAAAGAGTACAAATGTCTCCTTTAAATCTAGATAAATTGGACTTGCTGTCGTCATTGTCAAAATGCTCCATTCCAAGTTATTTGCAAACCATGCACATGGGTCTGTAAGTGGTACATATTTACACATGGTTCTTTTCTCTCAGCTGACCCTGTGGGGCCTCTGTATCCATCAGCAAAAAAAAAAAAAAAACACATTGTCACATTGTCATTTACTTTATCACAGTGCAGAGACTAACTCTCCTCCTGCTGCCATTTTGCTTTGAAGTAAAGCCCGGCTACGAAAACAAAAGAATTGATTCTTTCCACCAGCTTTTCTCAAAGTGACCACAAGCAAAGACACCCATGCAGGATCCCCAGCACACTAAAGTGAATATTAAGTCAAATAATTGGATTTGCCTCCTAAGCCGTCGCCACCGAGGAACGGACAATAACGGAGAGTAATGGAGGATCTCTGTATCTCTGGCCTCAGTGGGATTAAAAGAGGGGAAATTAATTGAATTCAAATTATATGTGTGTGTTAATCTTACTCCGAGAAAGGCTGTAACCTTGAATGCCAAAACCATCTTTGAGTACTTCACAATGAAGTGTGAATTGCACTAAATGATAATCTGCCAAGTCTAATATGGATCTAGTGATAGAAGTAGGGTTCCCTATTGATGGAATAAGTGGAGTGAGTGTCTGAAATGTCAATCTGATCGTCAGTATGATTATCTCGTTAAAGCAAAGCTCCCTGGGATAGTCTTGGGTAAGTGAGCAGCAGGGCTTGCATAATGCTGAGAGAGATTAGTGCAGAAATTGAAACCAAAGATAGTTCAGTGTGGGTGGGTGTGTGTTACTTGCAGGGATGTGAAACTGACAGGGAGTATTAGCTGCGTGGTGTCACAGCAGGTATAGCTTCATCAAGGTAGAGATTATTCTACAGCTATGCATGCTAATGTGATAGCCATGGAGACCAGAGCAAAAGTGTTGAGATGATCTTCAGGATACGCCTGGCAAGTTCACTTATATGTTGGTGGTTGGTTTTTTTCTCCTAAGGGTTTTTTGAGTGCATATATTTTAAATTATGTCCAGCCTCTGTGGGACTGAAAACCCCCAAACTTGTCATTGTTAGTACTTTGTCTGCACTTAGGGAGACAGCTGAGGAAATGTGTATGCCAGGTCTATACTACACACTACAGTAGTTGTATACAAGGTACACAAAATCCAGAGCCCGGTACGTACCTCATTACTGTTAACAGCTGTCACAAATGGTTTAGCAAGTTTCACTGTTTTGATTTTCGGAGATATAACGTCACCTAACTGCAGTTCAGCAGTGTTGTAACACCATAACGTTTTCTGCGATGCATCTAAATGACATTAGTACGGTGGCCCTGAGAGCCCAAAGCACTGCCACTTAAGAAAACACATGCAAATAGACAAAACACAAACAAATTCAGAAAACAGCTTCATCAATTTGACAACACATGTGCTGCAAATACTCAACGGAAGTGTTTTCCAGGGGACACTAAAAACTGATGAACCCAACTGGGAGGCACTTCTGCTGAGTGGTTATCTGAGTGACCGTAGACTTTCTGACCTCTCTCATCAACAAGGTGTTTCTGTTTGCAGAACTGCTGCTTATGTCTTTGTTTTTCACATCATTCTGAGCAGTTTCAGAAACACTCAAACCAACACTCCTGCCATGGTCAAAATCACCGAGATCACATTTTCCCCATTCTGATGTTTGATATGAACTTAACTAAAGCTCCTGACCTGTATCTGCTGGATTTTATGAATTGCACTGCTGCCACATGATTGGCTGATTAGATAACTACATGAAAAAAAAAAAAAACACTTGAAGACCATGACTGTCACAGCAAAGTTGAAGAAAATCTGTCTGTTATTTATTCTTAGACACCCTGTCAGTCACCAAAGTGTTGGTCAAAGGGAAATTTTGAGCCAACGATGGCGCTAGATCAGTGGTTCCCAAACCTGTGAGCCAGGGCCCACTGGTGGTCCGTGAAGGTATTGCAAGTGGGTCGAAAAAATTATTTGCAAAACAGCACAATTTTGGTGAAAAGACATGATTAATGAAATGGTCTTTCGAAACATTTATAATGTTTAAAAACTAATTTCATTGTTTTAAGCCAACAAACTTTTTATGTTGTTGCCACGGGACCACATCATATACCTGTTTGCTATCTCAGTCTGATTGTGCACTAAAAGATTAAATCCATGGCAACAACTGGAGTATGAAAATGGATAGCTGGTTAGCAACAGGAGGAATTAAAAGGAAAGAGAGTCAAGAGACAGATGGTGAATCAACAAGTGATCTCCACTCTGTCAAACAAAAAGAAAAATATAGCTTTTTCTATCATTGTCTCTAAAACTGCTCTGAAGAGGGATTATTTGGCCTCCGTACTGTTGTACCTTTGAGGTCGAATGTGGGCCGCCGAAGTTTTTGATATTTTTCAAGTGGAGCATGAATTGAAAAAGCGAGACAAAAGATGAGTCATCAAAATCATCACACGATGAACATTTACACCACATATCAAGGTCATCTATCTGGTACCTGTTGAAATATCTAGTTTGGAAGCAAACCGTCGGACAGACTTAAAAATATAGGCCATCTTTTGGCCTCGTTACATAAGCAGTTGCATCAGGTCGACAGTATTGTGCTTGAAAAAGTTGATTTTCATGAACCAGCGCAGTCGAGCTGCATCCTGGAAGGAGGAGGAAAATTGAGAAGCACCCTCTTCCTCCCCTACCTCAATTCTCATTAATGTCAATTTCATAGTGCTGGTCCCGGGGCGACGCTCTCCTTAAATGTGTGCCAAGAATACAGTCGCATTCTGAATACACTTCCAGACATCAAAAGACTTCTTAGATAAGGCTGCTTTTATAAACTTTCCACCATGTTGATTCGGTGAACTTTTACCCTCTTGCCCTTCCGACCTCGAACGTGTGCCAACCCAGAGACTGCGGAGCTGGAGTGTTTAAGTAGGAACGAGAAAGCTTCAGATTAGACATGAATTTACAGTAAAATAAAAACAATGATTACAATTTTTTATTTTTTTTTTTGCAGATGAGGGAAAAAGTTGCTTCGTAACTTTTTTTTTTTTTTAAACCGCTGATATGTGTCACATCAGTCGGCATGCATGGATTTGTCACTGAGGGAATCATTCTGCAGTGGGAATATTTTCGACGAGGGGTGAACTTCAGGTCACCAGTGGTGTGTTTTTGTGTGTTTGTGTGTGTAAGTGTGTGTGACTTTGTTCGTCATCCCCCCACACACTCTGGCTGTGGCATGAAAGGAGTCCTCAGCTGCATTATTCGGAGACTTTTTCCCACTCTCACTCACTCTCTCTCTCTCTCTCTCTCTCTGCCTGTCCTTTTCCAGTCCAAGTTTTGACAGCAAACCCTGCAGTGCTCTCTCTCTCTCTCTCTCTGTCTCTAACTTGGTTGCCATGGTCACACTGAAGTTGTGGTTTTTGCTTGTTGCACGTTGGAGCTGCCATTTATCCTGTCAGAGAGGGATATGACTAACTTGTGGTGTAGGTTTTTTCCCCGGCGTAGCAGCTCGGCGGGGGATGAGCTTTGTTGATGGGCGAGCCCCCTCAGAGAAGCACCCATCCAGCAGACAAAACAGATTTACACCCAGCAGACTCCAGAATCAAGCAGATTGCAGCTTTAAGGGCTTTTTAGACAAGACACGACAGCCGCCTGGTAATCATTTTCAATGAGAGGCGGGAAGGGA
This sequence comes from Seriola lalandi dorsalis, assembly GCF_002814215.2. NCBI lineage: Eukaryota > Metazoa > Chordata > Actinopteri > Carangiformes > Carangidae > Seriola > Seriola lalandi. The sequence continues at coordinate 33,975 of NW_019525097.1, read as the reverse complement.
GGCGCAGGAGCTGGCAATCTGGCAGATGAAGCAGCAAGTAGGCTGAGTCCCTGACGGCCGGCCTGCCGTTGACTCATCCTGAACTTTATGACACTGTGACATGGAGATTAACTATACTATTAACCATTTAGAGCAAGACAGGTTGACTGATCAAGGAAATTAATGTTCTGTTAACACAGAGCTTGAAAAATGGAGGAAGAGTTCATCATGGTCTGAACTTTATATCAGCGAGGGCGGGGCTGAATTTATTCTGGGTCCATGAGTCAAGAATGAGATTTATCCACTGAGTCATCCCCAAATTTTCCCACTGTCTATACAATGTGTATGTGTTGGGTAATTACAAATATTTTAATTACAGAAGTACAAAATAATGTAAACAACAATAAAAACTCCAATAATTAAAGCTACAGTGTATAACTTTTTACTATATGCTCCAAAACATGTCTGACTCTGGAGAGGTGAACAGCCTCGCAGCAATGCAGAGATTTTCCCGCCTAAAGTTCATGAACGACCCTCGCCCTGATAACCAATCAGAGAAGACTGAAGTCAGGGGAGGGCGCTCACAGCTACTGTTGGATGTTCTGCTCTTTCAAAAATGATTTGGTGCGAACATTTTCTATTACGTCATAAGGTGGAGTGACAGCAGTTACACTCTCAGACCTCTTCAGCGACATTATTAATAATATTAATGTTTCCTGTCAATGTAATTCAAAATAAATAAATACATCTTACAACAACAAAAAATGCTGATATGATATTATAAAATGTAATAGAATAGAATATAGAATAGTGAAGAACAATATGGTGATAGTGTGATAGTAAATGAAATCTTTGTGTTGTTTTAGTGTGTTGTGTGTGTTTGTGTAGACTGTATGAATGGCTGTGTGACTGTATCCGGTCACTTGTCAGGCTGTTGTAATGTCGAGTCCGGTGGGCTTGTTGATTTTCTTTACTGCCTGTGTTTTGTTGCCAGGCTGTATTAGCATGTTCTCCAACAGGTTATGATTTTTTTTTTTTCTCTGAAATGTACAGTAACGTCTTTAAACACCAGTGATTGAACCACTAACGTCACGGTAATAGGTGCTTGTTTTCGTACCTCCCAACATGATATTCTCCGTGCCCACCCACCATATTCTGACTGCAATTGCTCTGAGCCCACCTCCGCTCTGTTACATCTTCTCTATGAACTCCAAAATATACAGTAAGCTTAAAATGTAAAAATCTTCTAGAAGAGCAAGATGCCGCAAGTTGATCAAAAAGTCTGTCAGCTACGGTAAGACTTCTTTGAGGCTAGTCTGATCTGAAGTGAAGAAACATCAACAGTCCTTCTGAAAGATTCATTTGAGTATTTGCTGCCCAAAGAATTTGATATCAGCAGTGTGAAATCTACTTGAGAATCTGCACCATGTAACAGTGTCTACACGGGAGATGAAGCATGAGCAGCATGTTAGCAGAGCAGCAGCTTCGGCGCTTCACCTGCGTATTCACAGGATGCGTTCAGAAGTCAGAGCTGCGTGCAGGTTTCAGCAACGCTCAGAGCTCGACATCACAGTCACTGTAGTTACAAGCATGAAAAGGTTTTGCGTTTACTGGCGTACGGCTCGAGCAAAATATGAGCATGCCTGTCTACACAGCTGGATTGATTTCATCATATATTGTGACATATACTGATGTTTTTAATTGGATGTTATGTCTCACTCTTGAAAGGCACAAGATGCACATTTTTTTTTATCAAGTTAAAAAAAGTGGTATTTCTTGGTTGGCGGATCTTTGTAAAAATATGCATATTTTTTTTCATCTTTGTATTTCTTCTTCCTGCTGTTGTTTATTGCATCGTTCATGCACCAAAAAAAACCAACTTCCTCGTATGTGAAAACCTACTTACCTGATTCTGATTGTAATATGTTGTGATGATCTGCGTAGCAACTGTTCCCAAGGTTGAGGTCAGTTGCGACATCTGAAATCTTCGATTCAAATAAACATTGTGAAAATGTGTCATATGTAATCATCCTTGAATGTTATGGGGAATTAGCAGACAGAAGTTTAATATATAAAAGTTTGGTTGGTTTCGTCCAAATAGTCTCTTGAGTAAGTGAGTTGCAACCGTCCCCAGTCTCTCCTACTCTTTAACCACTTGAGCTTCTCATGAAAACAACAAATTCATGAACTGAACAGCATAAAAAAACCTCTGATCTATTGCATTGTAATTTACTGTGTTTACTTGATGTGACAAGAGAAAGTAAACAGGGCTGAGCTCCTCCTGTTTCTCACTGCGGGTTCTTCATTGTGAGGGTGTCACATTTGGATGAAAAAGCCGTTACCCGGTGCCAACCTCTCACCTGCAAATGTTGCACATTAAGAGTGTTATTGTGCGATTCGTAATGAAGTGTCGTGTCAGTCACTGTTAAAAGACTTCCCTCAGATAATCGCAGGTACGCAGGCTTGCCTCAGCGTTTGGCAGTTTATTCCGTTCGCTCTGAAATGTGACCGTGAAACTCTTTGATTCTTACGCATTTACCCGGGCTGTATCTTGTGACACTGCAGTGTGAAAGCAGCTTATTTGGTCTTTCCTGTAATCCTTCCCCTCGTCCTTCCCCATTTGATAATGCTAGTTTCAGTATAATTTCACATTTGATTTATTGCTTACAAGGTGAGAAACTCATTCCAACAGGATATGTGACATATTGTAGAACATTTCCAAGGTTTTCAAATGTTTTTTTTTTTTTTATTATTTCATCATGACAGCTGGAAGGGAAGTACTGGTTCCAAGGCGTGTAATGGTAGTTATTGCCGTCTGCATGTTGATTGATGTGAGGAAAAACTCCTGACATCCCAACAGAAGCAGAAGTAAGAGCAAAGAAATGAATATTGAAACAGAGAACATAAATGCACGCTGATTATGGGCTTGCACAAACATAATAGTTCTTCCTGTGGCTCTGCTTTACGTCTGTTGAGCTACAGTTTCACCGCTCGCACTACAACACAAATATACGTCTCTGTTTTAAATATGTCGACAGACAGTGACGGAGCCGAAGGGGTAAACTAGGCTGCAGACACAGATACAGATACAGGCTTGTATGTTGTGAGATGCAATTGAGTGAAAAGTGACAAGCTGCTCATTTCTCTTCCAGTTGGTGTGAGATTTATTTTTTTGGGTTATTTTTCATGGTCTGGTGCAACCTCATGCACCACTGATCAGAATTGGAGAAATGTTCTGCAGGACTTAATGTAAAGTAGCTGGACTTGGCAGATAACAGTAATGTAACAGGATTACGTTACAACGTGTGTCCTGTTTGATATTATGCATACACTAAATATCATGTGTGGCCGAACTTAGACTCTTTACACGTTTATTTTTATCATACATTCACGCAGCATTGTGTTTCTCTAATTTTACGTTTGTCAAAATGTGTATTATATATATTCCGCTAAGGCTACACATTTTTAGGATTACAGTGGCCCTGATCCAGGACCATCAAACTGCATATGCCCAAGATAGATAACGTTCATCCTCCCAGACAGGAGCAGTGTTGGAATAAACGAGACTGTCCTCCTGAACAAAACGAGCCCATAGGTCGTCTGTGCAGCAGGTTGTTATGACCCATCGTTACATTTTGTGGCGTAGTATAAAGAACTACTGTCCACTACACGATATCCATTCTTTGCTTTGCTCAGCTTCAAACATTAAAATGATCAGAAGGGTTACTGTTTAATTTGCCAAATCAGAAACCAGTGGAATTCAAAGTGTACACTGCCGACATATGAAGTGTAAATACAAGCTATCGTGTATGAAATGGACTTTCTCACTTAACGCAATTGGCTCCAAAAACAGAACGACATGGGATTTGTTTTATGCAAACACGTTTTCATGCAGAAACATCATGTTTTTACTTTGCGGTAGCTTCACTGTTAACTAGCTCTGTGTCATTCCTCAGAGAAACGCCTTTGAAAGGCGCCTCGGATTGAGAGATCTCCAAAATTTATACTTCTGTGGCTTCTCTGTGAGCCCCCCTCTGAATTGTTGACATTTCCTGACCCTGATTTCTGAGTTTGCAGCTATGATTAGGATTCCCAGTGGAATAGCCTCAGATGCAGACATGCTGCAGTTGGCCAACAAGGCTCTCTGGTTTTCAGTTCTCCTCGGAGCCAGCCGATCTCCTTTGGATGTAGAAATAGAAATCTCAATCTGCTTCTAATTGTAGCTGCTCAAAGGCCTGCCCATGCCACGAGCACGCAGGCAGAGAATCAGCGGAGCTACCCGAAGCTCTAACGGACCTGACTGATTAAAAAATAATAACTATGTGACTGCAAACGGTGACTGCCAGACTTACCAGTTTCTGTAATTCAAAAAACATAACCTTGAAATGCAGTAGCACACATTACTATCACCTTTTCTCCACACTTAACAGTGACCTCACCACACACAGCTTTGCAGTAGCTGGAACGAAGTTTACTCTAATTAAAAGTTTTCATGTGTGAAAAACCTTTGGAGCACCCATTAGATAAGTATTGTAGAGGCTTTGGAGAATACATTCATTCAACTTAAACACTTAAGGCTGCACTAATCTATTTTCATTTTTTAAACAAGTCCTCCAACCTGAACAACCGTAGAGGTCTTTCTTTTCAACCCTCTGATACAACCCATAGTGGCGTACCTGCCTTCTTATAGGTTTAGGAAAAGATAATGGTTTGGGTTGAACTAAGTACTTCCTCAACAAAAGTCTAGCAACAAAACGTAACTATGGGTCATAATAACCTGCTGCACACATGACCCTCTTACAGCCTCTTATTTTAACAATGGATTGAATGATTGCATGTAATGGTCATTGTGACGAACCAACAGAAAATTAGCACCACCTGTGCAGTTAACCTCTACAGAGCGCTTTAGCATGTTTGTTAGCTCGTTGTTTTGGTTTTATGGCCTGAAACTTTACTGTGCAGTTAAGTCTTACAACTGTCGTCAAACTCAAAACAGGAGGCAACTGGTTTTTTTAGCAAAAAAAAAAAAAAAAAGCTCAGATAAAGCCACTGTACAATACCTGCCCAGCACCAGATACCTTAGAGGCAAAGTTAGCAGCTAGCTGGCGAACATAGCATTTAGCGGCTAAAGAGCCAGGTGTTTTTTAGTAGAGACCTAAATAGAGCTGATATTGGAGGTGTTCAGAAACACAACCCCAGATGAATGCTAATGTTTCTCTGTGTCTGCTGGATTTGTAATAAGCTAGTTTGCCAACATTTTAGCCATATCAGCTTTACAAGGCTAAAATGCGATATGTAAAATGTGTGAGATACTGAGCCCACTATCTGCCTAGCACCAAATAGTAAAGTTAGCAGCTAGCTGTAGTGAACATAATGGACAATCTCTACCTAACGAAGACCCAATGATGTTTCTCAGGAGTTTGTGAAGATGAATCCACAGCTAAAAGGGGCGTAATTGTTAAACCTACATTCACTATATTCCACACTTGCTGCAGACTAAGATTTTAAATACAAAATATGTGTTAACGTTGAATATATAATAAATTAACTGTCTATTAGGTAGTTAGAATTATCTCAACTAGCTAAAATACTGCTAATGTATCAACAATAAAATAAAATACAGTGCTCTGAGGGGAGCAGCTCTACATATTTAGTACTTCAGTACTTAAAACTTAACTAAACTATTTGTATTGTGTTTGTATTTTTACACTGTGGTGTACAACTTTTACTTCACTATACAATATTAATACTTCTTCCGATGTTTTAGATTGTTGAATGTGTTTTTCTGTTGGTTTCTTTGCCATATGTTAATCAGCCTTGACACTTTCTTAACCTATATAATCAATTACAATAAATGTGTAATTTTATGTCAATGTCAAAATGAACTTATTGTAGTTGGATAGTGGTAGGATTCGCAAGTGAAAGGTACCCCTGACCTCTATGCTGCATTCATGTGCTGCTAAGAGGCTCTGAAATCTGAGAATCTTGAGAGTTGGCTGCAGAACAGAGTCCTATTGACAAGCTCTGTTGTGGGAGAATCAAACCCAGCAGACACACACCACACAAAATGTGGACACGATGAAAATGAGAATGTGAATAAAGCAGTATTAAAAAAAAAAAATGCTGCGACTCCATGCTGCACTGTGTGACCCTTGGCTTCGTTTTACAAACAAAACATTTTTTAAAAATATAATGGAGATCGCCGTGCTTGGACCTCACATGGACTTAAAAGATTTGAGATTGTAAAAAAATAAAAAATTTGTTTGGATTCTACCTCGAGACTATATTTAGAAGAGCTGAAAGTTCATCTCTCCATCAATTCACCCAGAATCTTTCCAAAGATGTTGCACTGTTTGGAAACTATGAAGAAAACTGTCCATACTAAACTTTATGTTTTCACAAAGATGTTTACATCTAATAAAACACCCTATATAAATATATATTCTTACTCTGGTCTTTTATTTGCTTTTAAACTCATTATGTTGTCCATAATTTTCACAGGGTATTAGTACTCTATTAAACACCACAGGAAGAGGTCAATTAAACCACAGACCCCCCCATACTAAAGAGACTTAGGGGGAAATGTCCTTCACTTGGATGTGATGAATGGCTGCTCCCAGCACTTTCTCATTTCACACTGAAGGTCAATTATTTTCTATGATATTATAGGCATAAATTAAAGCCTTGTTCATTTTGTTCACACACACATCAAAGACAGAGAGCAGCCATTCTCTGGATATTAAACCTCGATTTAGAAGAGGTTGATCTCAATCCATGTTGTTTTGTGCAATAAATGTGATAAGAGGGAAGCTTTTATTTTGGAGGGGATAGCCCTTTAGTTTCTCAGCCAAGCGTTTTAAGCTGCCTTCTTAACACCTTGAGATATCGATAGCAGGCTAAGCCAGTGTCCATTAAGTTTGTACAAGGTGAAAAATGACCAGATAATGTTTATCATGCAGATAATTAGCTCAGTCGTTAGCAATGATACGCAGCTCATGGTGCATCACAGCCTCTGTTACTGGCTCGTCGGGCACTCGAACACCTGAAGCCAAGCAGCTGTGGAGGGAAAAAAAGGACAAGGGAGCAGAAATCAATACTATATTACCTCAATTAAACTTGCATAACCACTGCCCTCCTGCTAAAGGTGCATATCCTGAAGTGCAGCACACTGGGCCCAAGGTGAACACGGCTCTGAAGAAACATTGTCCTACCTTGCAGTCTGCTGTGTTCCAGGGTTAATGTTTTTATTTTTTCATTCTTCATATGAAAATGAATTGTGCTCTGGGGACCAAAACTCTTGAATGAGTCATTAAGCACTAATATCTAAATTTATAAACTATCAATTCAAAAAGGTCAATTAAAAACTCAGGGAATTTTTCAGAGCTGAAGTAATTCCTCTCACGTAACCAACCTTTTTTTATTTTTTTTATTATTTTAACAGAAAGGGACATAGAAGACACACACAATATAATAGACAAAGTGTATATAAAGTGAGATTTTAGGGGTGTATTAATAGTGATATCAGTCATTATATAGGTAATAGCGGTAATAATGTGATAAATGTTGTTTTAATAGCAGAATATTATAGAATCACATATTTACTTGTGCACGTATATACACAGACAGTATAATAATAGTAATAATAAAAATATAATACAATAATAGTGTAATAATATATAATAATGATGTCCCCAATCTAACGTTACCTGTTAAAGGTTGAGAGTTCACGACCCAACCAACAACAAGAGCAACAATACACTCGCAAAATACACCGACATTAATACAAGTCAGTAAAATTGTCCATAACATAACACAAGCTTCATTCATTAAAGAGCATAAAATAAGATTAACATTAACATTAAGATAAGCATGGCGGCTGGACTTAGTGGGGGAAATGCCACTGTTTGCTTGTAACGAGAGGCCTTGCAGGGCACAAAAGGTACGACTGCCAGATCAGAGGCACTAATCCGGGCGCTCTTTGGTCAAGCAGCTGCAGAGGTTTAAACACAGGTTTTATTCTGGACTCCATTCCTCTTTGAATTTCCGCTCTCCTTTTTAAGGGCTCTTTTCTTTGCAAACTTTGATCAACTTTGCTCCTGGACTAATGATAATGCTCAAACATCACATAACTAATAAGTCCTCCGCATTTAACAAGAAAATACGTTGTTTGTCCACGTCCTCTAAAGACACAGAGCAGCGTTTTCTATACGAGGCCCACATGTATCATGCACCACGCTTAAAGGTTGATGCATAAAACACAACTTGTCTCGTCACTTTCCAATACCGAGTCACTGCAGCGTCCGGCCTTCCCTGAAGAAGTAGCGCTGTTCGGAGGACGTGTAATAACTCCTTGTCTTGTAAACCCACCAACAGGCTGATGCTTTTGGCAACACTGGTAAGTAAACAGCTGTTAATGCCAATGCTAGCTGTGTAGCATTAGCAGAACTTACAATCAGCTCTTTTAAAGTTAATCGCAGCTGATTATTCAGAGTGATTAATGAGCAAATAGCCATTCAGACTGTAATAATATTCATCCAAACCCCATCTATTTTTCTAAATATATGTTCATTAGTAATGGCTTCAGTCTAACTTCACTCCTTACCTGATTTTTGTCGATTTGACAATACTGTTCAACCTACAACTGTGCATGATGAATGGGCAATCTGTGGTAATGATACATGCTTGAGATTGCTTTGCCTAGAAACACAGCAGAAGTATTACTTTTTAATTTGATTTATTGCGCTTTACTCTGAGCATATGTGAGGGCTAAAAGAATCCACACCCACACAGAGGAACACCTGGCGCACACGCCACATTTTCACTCACAATTGCACACACACACACACACACACACACACACACACACACACAGCAAAGATGTACAAATAAGCGGGTAAACAGAACTAGCAGGATTACGTTTCGGGCCCCATGTGGTAGTCAAACAACGTCAATCATTTTCCTGAATCTGTTGTGAATATTTTGACCCGCTTGCTGCAGCAGAGAAACGCCGCGTTGCGTACAGTATGGGAAACCTGCGAGCCAGTCGGTCTGTTCCCGCTGCCTCCTCACACAGGCAGGAGTGCCACGACAGCAGTTTTTCCTCCACAGTGTGGACCGAGCAGCTCCTCCTTTATGGGGAAACATCTTCCTCAACACGTCCACTGTCAGCCCTCACTTCAGCTATTGCTTGTCAGCATGATATCCTCCTGGGAGATAAGGGAGGGATGCCCTATAGAATGACAGTGTGTCAGGCCTGCAGGCAGGAGAACAGTCGAGCTGACCAGTGAAGAAGAGAGAGAGAGAGAGAGCTTTCTGGTTCTCTCCATCTGCCTTTGATAGAGGCCGAGATGGAGCCTGTAACAAGCTGCATTTGAATATTTTAAAGAGGGCATCCGTGACTTTTGATGTACAGACCTTAATGCAAATGAAGTAGAAGATACAGATCCCAGCAGGGACTGTATCCCTTTATTCTTCACACTGGATTTTTTTTTCTTTTTAATAAATCGAAATGAACTCTTCACACTCCCTTTGAGACCCCCCACCACCACCTCACCCCGCCCCACCTCCCCCTCCACCCTGAACTGCAGAGTGTGGAGTCAAACTCCTCTACCTCCCACATATGAGCCCGGGCATGTGTACGCCATGATTTAGCCGTGTGTGCATGTGTGGTCTTATACCCACAAGAGAAGGAATCACTGAGCTAATTGTGCATGTTGTCTGAGGGTTAACAATGAAAAGCAGTAGAATTAGTCTCAGGTTACAGGTGATTTCAGGCTCTGGTAGCAAGTAAAATGATCATAGTTAAAAGGTGAGTGAAGAGCAGCGTGACTTCTAGTTCGAAAAACATGTCTTTGGAAACGGAGCTGAATTAATCTCAGCTGTTAGGTTAAAGTCAAAAAGGAATATCGCAGCTAACACTGTTACTCGCACATTTTTCATGCAGAAGCAAATGCGTTGTCGATGGCATTAGCAAGTTAATGATGGCAAATATTAAAGAGGCTGAATGGCTCAGTATAGCTGGAGAGAAGCCGGGTGATAATTCTCTCTAGGATCCATTCAGATTACACATCATTTGATACATAGTCAACATAAGAAATATTGATTAGTACAGCTGTTAAAGGTGAAGGTAAGCTTCTTTAATCCTGCATGAAGAGATATTCTTTCATGGTGGATGTGTTCGCAAACAGTTAACTGTTTTACCCATCTAGCAGACACAGATTTAGCATTCGTTTTCCCTGTTTGCATTTTCAGGCATGTTTCTGTCCACCAGACCAAACGAGAGCTCTGCTTCGCATCCATCAACCTGCTGAGTGTCGTGACGACCGAGGTTGCATAGTCACGTTGTGTTTGCCGACGTGTATGTGCTTTAAATCCCTCTGCGTGGGATTGTGGATTTCTCTCTCTCTGGTGAACCTGCTGTGGCTCAGTGTGTACAGGCAGAGATGGAAAAAGTGCAGGAAGGTTGTAATCAAGTGGAAATACTGTTGCTTAAAAGTTAAAACTCTGAGTAAACGTTACTGAGTTATGTTTTTAAAAGGGGGGAAAGGGAGGAGTAAAAATGTTATGTTGTAATAAAGATGATGATTATATGATAAAACTATTAAATTAAAGAGCATCTTTAGGCTACCAGATATATATATACAGGCATATATACATTGGTGTTTCAATACATACACACTGTTCCCAGGTGAGAAATGCACTAAAAGCAACCTATAAATTGCAGTGAGGCACTTTGCAACTGTGAAACTGATAATTACAAAACCTCAGCAGGTGCCCATAGACTTTATGTAGCAATATTAAACTATATAAATCAAACAGCTGCCACTTCTTGTACAATAAAGCATCAGAAAAGTCGGAGACGGGCATCAAAATAGAGACAGAAAAACTGGGCACAAGAAAATAAACTGAGCAGCTGGTTACATTCTGCTGCTCTGAAAATAAACGCATAATTCTCCCGATACAATAAAAATTGATTTCCATAATCACCCACCTCACGTAATCCCGACATTAAAGACGCTGACTGTGAACGCGCCGGTGTTGTGTTTCACATTAAACGGCAGATGCGTTGCCAGGCGCCTGATGGAACAGCTATGAAAAATAGATACAGGCTGAGTGGACGGGCCAAAGACAATGGGTTTAATGTGAATCAGGTGTACTTGGCAAGACATCTCAGCCCAGCGTTTCTTTTTTGGGTTCACTGATTTCCACCAGTACTATACTCCCACACACACAAACACACACACACACACAACGGACAACCAGGAGTCTATTTACAGACGCTTGAACTGCAAGCTTTTCTCGCCATGCAAAAAATATCTTCGCTATAAGGCCCAGTCATGCATAAACATGAAGGCTGAAAGTATTGCCACATTTTTATGTATTGATACAAGGGTTGAGGAGAAACAAAGTGCTTCTGAGAGCTGACCCCTCCATTTCTGATAGTTAGCCCGCAGCTCCACACGTCAAATATATTTTAAGTCAGCAAGGGGAGAGAGAGAGAGAGAGCTGCATGTCAAGTATAACCCACTCATTCTGAACTTTGTGACTTTATATATTCGCATTTACATAAGTGAGTAGAAGTTCAGATGTCAGAGCTTCACAATGAAAATATATATTACAGGCTTTTAAAAACAATACAGAAATTAGGGATTTGACCCCAGTTTATCGAGGGGGTTATGAAATACTTACACATTCCTGTATGTATTTCATTACCAATCGCACACGGCGCGAAAACAAAAGTGTGAAAGGAGTCAAAAAAACGGGGGGGGGGGGGGGGGGGGGTTTCTTCTAACTGCAGGGCTCAGAGTCAAAAGCAGCACAGTGCGGAGTAATTACAGGTATTGATTCACGGCTCCAATTATATGTGGGAAAAAAAAATTGACCTGGTGCTGGTTTTCTGTTCCCGCTCAGTGTTTTCTTTTTCCAGAATGCAAATTATTCATGAAGTAATCACGTAGCGTGAGCAGGCACCTTGTTTTTATTGTCTCTCTTTATTCTGGCTGCGAGAGGAGATTCAGATTCTGCTTCTCACCGCGCGGCCGGAGGAGAAGTCTCAAGTGTGGATGGATGGAGAGGCAACGGGCCCCTGGGCACAGACATGTAAAAGCCCCCCCCCCAAAAAAAACTCCTCCTACACAGGAGCGAGACACTCAGAGTGAGAGAGACACAAAGCAACTGCTCACTTTTTGTCCTCTTTTAGTTTCTCTTTGTGTTTTTTCTGTCCCTCTTTATTGTTTTTTGTTTCTGTCCCTTTCTGGTAATTTTACGTCTCTTTAGATGTTTTGTCTCTTTGTGGTCGTCTCACTATCTGTTTGTAGTTGTTTTGCATCTCATTGTGGCCATTTTCAAGAGTCTCTGTGGTAGTTTTCCATCTGTGTAGTTTGTTTGTGTGTTTTCATTGTGGTCATTTTGTCTCTTTCTGTTGTCACCTTTCTTCGCTTTATGATTTTTCTCTCCTTTGTATCGTTCCTCTGTGTCTCTTTGTGGCTGTTTTGTGTCTCGTTGGTAGGTTTCCATCTCTGTAGTTGCTTTCTGTCTTTTCGTGTCACGTTACATTTCTGTGTAGTTGTTTTGCATCTCATTGTGGTCGATTTCTTCCTCTTTATGGCTCCGTGGGCTGATTCAGTAATCCATCTCTGCTCTCGAGCCAGGGAGCCATGTGACTTGCACATAAGAAACTCATCATGGCTTAGCCTGAGGGTGTCCGCTGCCACCTTAACAGGTGAGAAAAAAAAATAGGGATGTCTGTTAGGGAAGTGGATGTGGACAGAGTCTTTCCAGCTGTCCACATGGTCAGTCAAGAAAATCCTTCAGCAGGTTTAGCTAAGGAACAGCAGTGACACGCTGGGACGGAGGCAATAGTCCCGTCACCGGTGATGCCAGTGGAAAATCTGAAAGGTCTTGTTCTCAGTAAATTGCCAGAAAAAGTGGATTCCTGTGGCTGTGGTTTATGGCGCATATCCGTCCAGACGGTATGCTACACACAGAAAGCTGTGAAATCCTAAAAACCTTTAGGGTCTGAAACCAGCAGTCGATATGTTGCATCTTGTAAGAAAACACACTCTGGTCTTGATTAGGTCGTGCTGCTCTTGGAATTCTGAATCTGATGGAGCTTTCACGGCAGCGGCCTCTCGGGCTCCACCTGGTTCTGTAAAGGTTAAACAAACTGAAAATATAAACAGTTTGTTTTTTGGGGGGGGGGGCTTCAGACAAGGTTACGAGCGGCCGGCTCAGGCAGGCGATTGATGAAACTCATTCCCAGTCACACAGTTAATTGTGCACCTATAACGCTGCCTATAGCCAAACACCAGCCCAGCTGTCCTCTGGAGACTCGGGAGTTTGTGTGGGATGAAACCGCTGTGTGGTTAAAACAACCCTAGTGTAAGTTAGTTCTCCGCTACTCCCCCAAAAACAGAATGACAGCTCGCTCTAGAGGTGAGAACAAATTAATTAGTCTGGAGGGTTGGTGAAAAATCATGCATTTTTATTGTAAGGTAAAACTTGGCATGCTCTTAGAGAGCCACGGTTATACTGGGAAGCCTGTCGGTGCACCAGGGCAAGCCTTTTAATAAAACGCTTGCCAGGTGGATCCAGTCTCTCTTTTATTCTTTTTTTTCTTTGTCTTAAAACTGCATAAAGCATAGTAATGGGATTTAAGAGGATAATTAATAGTCAAATCAATGGATTGTAATATATTTAGGCTTTCATCTTTTGAGGGATAAAAAAAAAAAGGAAAATCCCATCCCTTCATTCATGTCCTAATTTTTCAATTACGCAAAAATTCACGGGTGGTTGTCATGCTATTTGTTACATATTATGGTGCTATTACCTCGTAAAAACTTATTAAACAGTGGAGATAATCCATTAAACCCCACTTAATATATTAGTATCCATTAATTTATCCATTAAAAAAAAAAAACATGAATGTGGGGGGGCGGGCGCCTAAATTTACATCTCAACTGAAGAAATTAAGGTAATTTAAAGCGATACCATTCAATATTACTTTCATTTACCCGCAATATGACATAATATATATGACCCTATATGTGCCGTACACATCACCATATATATACATATATATACACATATATACATCCTCTGGATATTTAAAGAGATATAAGTTTATAACATATATGAAATACCTATAGTAAAATTTGTACATCAAAAATCTAAAATATCTATACGCTGAATTTTTGTATGATATATATGTTATAATCAGTTTATATATACACATTTATATTAAAATTCTATATGTTTATATATGTTTTTCAGATTTTGGGAAAGTGGTCTCAGACTTTGGGATGGATGTGTATTTATGAAACATACTTTATGTCTAAAATGATCAAGACGGGTCAGTAAATATAATAATAAAACATTGTTGATCAGCTCCCATTCAAATTAAGAGCCTGTCGACCCTTCAGGTGCAGCCCATCATCAGCCCTGACGGACGGCTGCCTGCTGTCGGCGGCCAGCAGAGGGCGTGCATCTTCAGTTTGTTTTTTTTTTTGGGTGGTCACTGATTTTAAGCAGCTCGTTTACATATTCACTTCGTTGATATTCAAGAGCTTTCTTCCACTACATGTTTCACTGGGATTCGGGCTTTCTCTCCAGCGTATGTGCGACAGAATAATATGTACCCATCATCCAAGGTCCCTTACCCACAACAGTACCATGACATCTGCTGATGGAATTTGTCTCTTGCCCAGTATGACAGATCCAAGCAATCTGGAGCCCAAGGACACGGGACATAGACCTTGCCAAAGGAAGATGATAGACTCATCCGCTCATGAACTACGACTGAACCAGCAAATCACAATTCTTTCCCTCGGTGCCTTTTGCTTTCTTTTTCTTTTCATTCCTTTACTATCCTTTAATTTCCTTTCCTTTCCTTTCCTTTCCTTTCCTTCACTTTCCTTTGTGTTTCCTTTTTCATCTCTTCAATGCCCGTTCCATGTCATGCCTTCTTTTTCCTTTCCTCCCCTTTCCTTCCTTTTCCTTTCCTTTCCTTTCCTTTCCTGTCCCTCCTCTTCCTTGCTTTCACTCCCTTCCATTTGTTCCCTCTCATTTGATAACTGTACTGTAGAAGAGTGATGAGAGGAAAGGAAGAATATGAATACAGGACAGTAATAACACAACATATCTCTGCAATTAAAGGCAAACATTTCCAGCCTATAATATGTCTTCAGTTGTTGTACGCCGAGGTGGAGAACCGCAAAAAATGCGGCACAAAGCTCCAAACTCTCCCACAGAAATGTTTTCCTCGCCTCAACGCTTGTTCATGCGCCGATCTGTTCAGCCGAATGACATCAGTCACTCGCTGGTTTCTTCAGATGAGCTGGTATTTTTAGCTGATTGTATGAAACGACCTTGTAAAGAAGCGTTCGTGTTTCGTGTTATGAGGTCACGGAGTGTTTCCGAACAGGAGAAAGTTTAGTGAAATTATGGGAACTGTGTGTGTGTGTGTGTGTGTGTGTGTGTGTGTGTGTGTGTGTGTGTGTGTGTGTGTGATTGGTGGTCACTCTGCTGCACCCTCATTACACTTGGCAGCAGTGTGTACAGTCGTAACCTCTGCATCTATAAGCAGGACTTGGACAGCTGATGCATTTTCTCCCTCTTCCTCTCTCTCAGATTGTCTCTCTGCCTCGTTCTCTCTCTGCCAGCTCCCGCCGCCACGCTGTCGGATTCACGGCGCACACTGAAATACTGTTAAATTAGCTAAGTATACAGTGAAATGTCTCCTCTGGAAGACTTGTGTTTGTATATCCCGTGACCTCGGCACACCTTTTTATATTGCAATCAGCGGAATTAGCCTAGAGCTAAAAGCACTCTGAAGCTTTTCTTTAAAAACCGTGACCTACTGGGGCTCGTAGCCGTCGGGTAGCAAACATTTTACACTGCTGTCTTTTGAAGTGGGTATGAAAGGACCTAAATTTAACTTGGATAAAAGCTCAGTCTTTCATGAAAACATACTCAAACTCTCCTAAATGTGTTTTCCACTTATTTGTTTCTGCTCAATCTTTGGACGGAAAACTTGTTTTTTGTTTTTTTCAGTCTGACTGTTCCACCTACATGTGCCCACCAGCACCAACCACTGTAATCACCGTCTGAGAGCGAACCACCACCCACCTCCACCTTGAGGAATCAAGAGAGAGAGAGGAGAAGTGAGGTGTTGCCGCCACTGGAAGCCGGAGACTCCTGGTGTCAGTATCAAGGGCCTCGCTGAGATCCGCTTCTGCACGTGTTGTATTTTTATAGCCTGAAGTCGGGTTTGGATCGGCTGTACTTTCATAACTTGAAACACTCAAAGGTAACTACATTCATTACAACTTGGGTTTTATTTTCAGTTTTCGAAACATGAGCAGTCAAATTAAGTTGTACAGTGAGTTGGCTGAATCTCAGTTTAGTCAAATTTATTTCAAAGAGAAGAAGAAAAAAAAAAAAAAAGGCTACTGGCAAAATAATTATCCAAACATGCACCACAGCTTGCGTCCCGACCCCCCGGTTCAATTTTGACTGACTGTACTTGTAGTACCAATAAAACCGATGGCAGGAGCCTCTAAAATAAAACTGCAGTGCTTATAAATCACAGTTAATGTGTAACTGCCAATGGGATTTTTTTTAAAAGCTGCATTAATTGATTCTTTGGCCACTTGAGGGCAGCACAACAAACTGTAAACACATCACTGGTCATTTATCACCTTGTAAAGCACGTCGACCGTTTCCTGTTGGCACATCCAGGAGGAGCAGAGGGTCGAGTGTTTGGCCACATGACCATTTATACATAACATCATGTCTCGCCTCCTCTCTCTATAACAGCAGGCCTGTGGCGCTGTCAATTAGCCTGTTTCAAGCATGAACCAGCTTTAAGTCACAGGATGAAGGTTTCAAAATAAAGTCCAGGGTAAGGGGAGTAATCTGATTACTGAGCTATTGCATGTGCACATGGATTGTATAGTAACCCGGTTATTACAGTGCATATTAACATGCACTTCCTGCATACCCTGAGCAGCCTGGTTTCTCGTGTGTGCTTGCAAACCCTGCTGAATGTTACTCTTTTCAGATGCATTTAAGAAAACAAAAAGGATTAATATTAACAAGCGTCTCGCGTTTTGTTCGGCGACGTCTTCAAAGCAAATTTTCCACACAGTCAAACAGCACGGCGTCATAAGTTCAGCTGTTTGAAGTCGCAGGAGAGAAGCGTTCGCTGCTGCTGAGACAATGTGTTTACTAACGGACCTCGACTTGATTACAATTCAAAGAGGCAGTCCCACAATGCTTATTCACTGTGGAAATATGACCCACATTTTTGTCAGGGAAGCTGTGCTTTGAAGTTTATAAATTAGACTGGGGGAACTTTTATTCTTCCTTTTAGAAGAAGGCAGCTTATCAAACATTTTTTTTCTTTATTTGATTTTTTAATATTAAAGCCTTTAAAGACTCAATCAGCCACATATCTGGCCTTGTCATGAAGCAACTTTTAGACGCAGACTTAATAGAAGGTCATTCAGAGTGAACACAGCAGCATATTTCAGAAAGAGAGCATGTTGTAAAGAAATACGGCTCTTGAGAATGACATCATTCCAGATTCCTGAGCCATCACACCGTGGCAGCGTAAACCGTGGAGCATCTGGGCGTTGGGTGAGTGCATGAGGCCGATCTGACTTTCGGTCTGTGAAGGAGAGCGCTCTGGTTAACCTGCTGCAAACCAGCATCACAGAGAGATCCAGGGTTTATGTGCTGAACAACAGAACTACATTTTCTGTTTTCCTTCAGTAGATTATCTCATGTTTTAGTCATGAATGTTGAATAAACTGAACTGAACATGTGACCAAGTTGATTTAATTTCATGTGTTTTGCACAATGTTTAAAACAAATAACCGGCTCATTCACAAAATCATCAAGATACAGTTCAAACTGTTGAGGATAAAAACAAAGAAGGCGAGGTAAAGGATATTTATATAGCACATTGTCAAACACAGATTCAATGTGCTTGAGGGAAATTAAAGAAATATGAAAAATAGCAGTAAAAGGCATAATAGGAAAACAGTATAAAAACAGATTATAAAGTAAAGCTAAACAAATGCTAATGAAATGTCAAAAGTCTATAAGTCTATAAATACAAGCTGGAAAATATGAACTTTAGTAAATTAACTCAGTACTGTACTTAAGCACCATTTGAAGTACTTGTGCTTTACGTAGCTATTTCCATGTTATACTAATTATTGTTACTTTAACTCTAGTCGGCCTAGATCTATTTACAAAGCATGTATATCAGCTTGTATATGATATATTGTTATAGTAAATCGCTTATACATTATACATCATTAATAATAGCTAAATTACATAATATAAAGTGGGCCGACAAATCATTTGCAGAGTACGGTCTCAGTCACTTCAGAGAAGCCCGAGCACTTCATTGGTGTATAAAGTGTATTTGTGTTCATGGTTCTCTCGCTCACATTCAAGCCTTTATGTGTTGATGCATAATAACAGCAGGGATGTTAATTTAAAGTTTTTTCTCAAATTTTAATGGAATCTCAAAAATGTTTGACCCATTTTAGGTAGTAGTTTGAATTTTTACTTTAATATTACAATAAACCTGCACTGACATGACCGAGGGATTCATACTCCCACTCCAGCACAAACACATGATGTCACACACCAGCACAAACCTCTATACACACCAAAACTATTATGATTATTACCTGAATACATTCATTTTTCTTCAGTTAGCTGAAGAAAAGAGCAGCTTTATAAATGTTGCATTGATGTGCTGGAAGCAGACGCTTAATTAGTCCTGTCCACACTGGGTCCAAGGCCCTTACAGAGGGGAATTTTACAGCAGCTCTCCTTTTTGCTTTTTTTTTTTTTTACAAATGATATAATATTCAAATGGGTCAGACCAGGACATTTCTCTGATCCATGTTCTCCATTCCCAGGGAAGATGTATCCCACCCACACACTTCTTTGAAACCGGCTGAAACCCCATCCATAACATACTTTAATCTCATAATTTTCCTTTACCTTGAGTGGTCATTTAAATCAGAGCTTGAAGGCAGATATTATATGGAAGGAGAATCATATAATATATCCTAAAGTTTGAACAAATTTACTTAGAACTTTTCTCCTGATTCTAAAACTTAGCTCGAGGCTACTGATTAGTTTCTTCTTTACTCTCAGAGCAAAGTGTGTATTTCATCAAACTGGCAGACCAGGCTATAGCGTCACTGTATACTGATATGGAAGCTGGTTACGGAGAGGTTATTTCAAGAAGTTCTTCATCACAGCCGGCTAAGAGAGCATACATGGCTGTGAGACATAGTCGCCCGACACAGAGAGACAGTTTTCTCATTGAGATTGTGCTTTTTTAAAAATTAACTTGCAATTAATTACATATAGGCCTGCAGTGAATATGCATATGACATATAATTACAGTATTTCACTCCTACCAGGACTCTGCTGGCATGATGGAGTGCTTCATACAACACGGCACCATCTGTTAACATCCCTGGAAGGAATTTAATGTCTTGTAGTCTACTGCTCCCTAGAGTTTACAGATTTGCACTGCAGCTTGTGTTTGTTCCATTTACCTTTGATATCGTGTTTCACTAAAGAGCAACAGCAGGATGGACAGTTTATGACAATTTACCAATAACAAACGAAATATATGTAGATATATTGATTTTCATGTATGAAATACATATATACACTATAAGAAATGAAACATGTTAATATATTGACATAAATGTCGAGCCAGTACAAATATGTATGTTTATGTATGTATGCTTATATTGTAGACATATGTTACGTAAACATATATCCATCCTAAAGTCTGAGATCACTTTCCAGGCATGGGAAAATAGACACGTTTAAAATTACTAGGAGATTTATAAGAAAATATATTTAATTTCAATATATGTACATGTACAAATTTTACTATGGGTATTTCATATATGTTATAAATTCTATCCAGAGGATGTAATATGTGATAATAATATTTCCCCTTATAGGTGATATCACTCTTGATATAGGGACATATAGGCTATGTCATATATTACATTTCTGTATGGGAAACATTTCCAGCTGCAAAATAATAATATCAATTTAAGAATCATAGCTAAACATTTTTTTCATATGTATTTATTTATTTATTTTGGTTCTTAGCTCTGATTGGTTCAACACTTACACTTCCTGCCTTCTTCAGTCAGGTTTAAAAAAAAATCTTTCATCACACTTATAGGCTAGGTTTTATTAATTGCCCCTACCTACTATTTATTCTCTTATTCTTCAGTGTGCAGTCCTTTGTCCTCACTGATATATGTATTTCTTTATTTATAGATAGTTCAGTTTCCGGTCTGATTAAGTCAGTGCGCGAAAACGGTGGGAGGAGGAGATTTGATACTTGTGACTCACCGTCCTACGTCACTGTATGTTGACGTGTGGCTAAGTAGAGAGCTGCGGTCTTGCCAGTCAGCTAGCGCTAGCTAACACTTCTCCACAGTGAATAGTTATCGAAAGCGTTGACAGCTGACTTGTTTTTACTAAACTTTTGATAATGGCAGCTGACTGGGAGGAAATTCGTCGGCTTGCCGCGGACTTCCAGAGAGCACAGTTTGCTGACACAGTGCAACGGTGGGTGCAACCCGACGCTACATGCAGCTGCTAGCAGCGAAGCTAATGTTGGCTAACATTAAACAGTTCTTTTAAAAGTAACACCTACTCCTTCAGTTGTGAATTGTCTCCTTTCTGTCAACAGCTGTGGTTAATGACAACAAGAAAAAAAAAAAAAAAACACAACATATGTCTGTAACTGGCAGGTCAACATCCCCACATGAAACTTAAAACTGTGAACCTCTCCACAGGCTGTCGGAGAGGAACTGTATTGAAATCATTGCAAAACTGGTTCAGGAGAAGAAGCTGGATGTGGTGCACACACTCGATGGGAAGGAGTATATCACCCCGGCACAGATCAGCAGGGAGATCCGAGATGAACTCTACGTCCATGGAGGTCAGTGTCACAGTCAAACACGACCTGCAAATATACCTGCTGTTTTAATAACTAGTCACTGTTGTCAGTCTGGGTCATACTCACCATGAACGATGATGAATCGTGTCACCTGGAGGATGGACAGCAATGAAGCAGTGAATCAATCTTGTCATTTTATTTCACAGGGCGAATCAACATCGTGGACCTCCAGCAGGTGTGTATTATCAAGTTTAAAACACTGCTTTGTCCCGCACCATATGTCAATAGCAAACTGTGACCCAGACTTCATGTTATCAATAGTCCATTATCAATTAAACACCTTTTTATAAATGTTGTTATGATCCTCTTTTTTACAGATTATCAATGTGGACTGGGTCCATGTTGAAAATAGAGCAGGTGACATTGCGAAGTCTGATAAGGGGGTTCAACTTGTACTGGGACAACTTATTGATGAGTGAGTATGACACTTTTACCATGCAAATGTTGGGTTCGGGCTGCCCCAATATAATCTGTGTAATGACACTGATAATGATCTTGCTATTAAGAGACATAAGGTCTGTTTGTTCAATTAATTAACAAAAAATCACTAGAAGTATCTATTAAAGAATAAAGTTAACCAAAGACTTAAAATGCACAGATACACAGATGTGTAGATGCACCGAAGTTGTTTCACCCTTTAGATATTCATATTTAGTTTATACACATGCAAACCTCACCTCACACAATAAACTGAATTCATTAGGAAAATTTAATGTCCAGCTTAGTGGCTGTCAGATCTCTTGTGACATGAAAAGGCATAAACATAATAAACTCATGGTTTGAGACTTTAATGCAGTAATTTCAGTCAGAAAATATACATATTTTATAACAACAAATAGTCATTGTAGTTCATAGTTGAGGCGCCAATATATTTTAAAGTTAATATTTAAGTAATTCATCTGTATACAGCTGAAGAGGTGATCAGTAATTGTCATCAGCTATTAACATACTACACCGGAGATGCCTCCAGATGAACCTCTGAGCCCACGTGTGTGTTACATTATGTGTCGGCTGAGATGTTTGACATGACAACATGATCAATACATGTTCTCTGTGGGTTTCATCATAGACTGCTTGGAGAATATCAGAACCATAAATCAACTTAAATTGAACAGAACTCTTATGCTGTCTTCCAAGAGGATGAAAAGTCAATTTTTTGACATTTTACAAAGACGTCCACTGTCATGGACAAGCACGACAGTCGACTGAAGACACGAGCTGACGTAGAAAGAAATAATTGCAGCCTTATTTCCTGCATGATAGAAGAGCAGAAAGACACTCAAAACTTCTAATGAGGAGGGAAACGTCTTGTCTGAAAGGGTTAGCCCTTTGCTAGGAAACTGTCCAGCTGAATATAAACTGAGGTGGGAATACCTTGTGTTGTCTGCAGCACGTACCTGGACCGTTTAGCTGAGGAGGTGAATGACAAACTGCAGGAGGCTGGTCTGATCAGTATTGCAGAACTGTGCAAGAGCTACGACCTCCCAGGAGATTTCTTAACTGAGGTGAGACACACTGCAGCCAGTCCTTACCTGCATGTGTTTATTAACATTTTCTATATCTGACATGTGCTTTCTAATGTAACTCAGGAGCTGTCGAAGCGTCTCGGGAAGCTTATCCAAGGAGAGATGGACCAGTACAACAGGGGAGTCATATTCACCCCAGCTTTCGTTGCTCGACACAAAGCCAGAATACGAGGGCTTTTCAGCGCCATCACAAGGTAAATGTTGTCATTATATTTCATACAACTGCACTCATTCAAGAACCACATATAAACAAATTAGTGGAATGTTTAAGTGATATAAGTCAACTTGTCTCAGTCGCCAATTTTTAATATAAACAAAGTTAACAAGTGGTCGAAGCCCGTCATACGAGCTCCATACAGAGAGTCTGCCTTTGTTCACGAGGGAAGAACGCTCAAAATGTCTTAATCTGAATTAATTTAATTAATTAAGTTTATTTATAAAGCACATTTAAAACAACCAGAGTTGACCAAAGTGCTGTATAATAATATGCAACGGAAAACGCTATCTCATGGTCTAAGACAGACATGGAACAGTTTGAAATAAAAACACAGGATGAAAGTGAAGCCGCCTTAAATAAAAATGTTGGGATGTCAATTCTGTTCATGACCGAATCTTTCAAATGTGCAGTTACTCGTGAGTAAGTCGTATCCATCAAGTTGAAACAAGTGATTTGCAGCAGGTTTGTGCATCTGAACATATAAATATGTTTGTGCACGAGATCCACTGTCTTTCCTAATTGTTTAGTTTTGTGTTTTATATTAAATAAGATCCTGTTTTTGTTTTGTTTGTTTATTTTTGCTCTGCAGACCGACACCCGTCAGCAGCATGATTGGAGCGTTTGGATTTCAAGAACATCTCCTGTACTGTGAGGAGAGACTTCCCTGATGTTTGATCGTTGTTTCATTTGACTGGCTGTTCCACAGTGTGGTTTTTTTATAATCAGATTTGGTTTTGTCGTCGCCAGCTGTGCTGGAGGAGTTGGTGAATACCGGACGGCTGAAAGGAAGCGTGGTCGGAGGGCGACAGGACAAAGCTGTGTACATCCCCGATATCTACTCCAAAACACAGAACACCTGGGTGGACTCTTTCCTCCAGCAGAACGGATATTTAGGTAGGTTTTATTTTATTATATTATTATTTTATATTATTATATTAATGTTCATAAAAAAAAGATAATAAAAACAATTCATGAACAGATACAATTTAAATAACAAACAATACAATAACAAACAGAAAATAATGTCAGCGGAGAGCAGGAGGAGGTTTCTCCAGGAGCGTATTTAAAGCTCTGATTTATTTTCCTTTGAATAAAATGGACTTTAATGTGTCTTTGGGGAAACAAACAATAATCACAATATACAATACAGAGACATAAAGCAATACAGAAGACATTTAGTGCCACACAACCATACATGCATATTGCACACGTCCTGGGACAGCTGCATCTCACATTGCTGTTATTTTACTCCTGAGGTATCAGATGAGTGTAATACACACATCGCAGTGTTTCTTTCACCTAGCGAGATCACACACTCAACTATAAATCACAGCCTTTCGCTACGAGTATCTGTGGCGTGAGTCCTGTTAACCCCTTGCATCACATGTAAACCAGGCTTCACAGTAGCAGCACAAGTGTCTGCAGTGGTGTGTGTGTGTGTGTGATTGACGCCGTCTTCCTCCTGCAGAGTTCGATGCGTTGGTCCGACTGGGGATCCCCGACCCTTCCAGCTACATCAAAAAACGCTTCAAGTCCAACAAGCTGCTGTTCCTGAGAGCGGCCTGTGTGGGTCAGGCTCTGGTCGACCAGGTGGAGGCTTCTGTGGAGGAAGCCGTCAAGTCCGCCACGTGGACCGACATACAGGTGCTCAGCGCAGCACTGGAGTTAACTGTTTTTACTTTAATGATTATTTCAGTTTCTCACCTACTTTCTCGTTCGGATTCGTAGCCGATTCTGCCCAGCTGCCTGTCGATGGAGGACGTCGGGATGTTGATCAACCAGGCCATGAGGAACACTGACGTCCAGTCGTCTGCCAGAGTGCTGGGAGGCACGGTCGTCGTCAGTGAGAAATTCATCAGCAACTGCCTGTCGTTATTCGATGAGGCCATGCAGCAGAAAGCTCAGAAGGTCTTCAGCTGTCGCACATTTCCATAAAAAAAATAAATAAATAAAATCTTTGAACGTACATAATTGAAAAAACACAGCATCTAAGCTTTTCTGTGATGTTTTTTTTTCTTAGGAAGTGAAGAACAATCCAGTGTTTCTGATAACTGAGGACGATCTGAAGCAAGCGTCCATGCTGACGGAGAGCTCGGCACTTTCCAAAAAGGAAAAGAGAGAAGCTGAGCGCAGGAAGAAAGCCACAGGTTAGTTAAAACGCCGTACACACACACACACACACACACACACACACACTCTCTCTCTCTCATCCTGAAGAGACAGAACCTGCATGACATTAATCTGGGATTACATATCGAGTCTCTCTCTCTCTCTCTCTCTCTCTCTCTCTCTCTCTCTCTCTCTCTCTCTCTCTCTCTCTCAGAGGGCAGCGGGAGCGTGAAGGCGGGTGGAGGAGGAAACGCCAGAGAGATCCGGATTCGTAAAACCAAGAAGAAAGGCCGGAGAGACGAGGACAGCGACGAGGAAACCGGACCTTCACAGCAAAGTACGCCGAGGGGCCCACAAAGCTTGTTTTACCTTCACGGGGACATGATGTCTCTATGTGCACATTAAGCCTGTTCACTGAGGCGTTTTACTGTAACAAGAGCGTAATGGCTGCTTGGCCAGAAATCTCTCCCCTGGGTTGTTAAGCTTTTTTTTTTTTCTGTTATCATGGAAGACAAAGTTAAATGCAGTATCCCTGTGAGACTAATTAGCTTGTATATCACCTTTGCCAAGATCGTAGCAAACAGACTGAAGCCCCCTTCATGGCCCAGGAGGAGATCGTAGCTGTTTTGGAGGAGAGAGTGAGTGACTGCCCCGAAGAAATCCTCTCTGAGCTGGCAGAGCATTTAGTCAGGTAACACGCAGGTTTCTGTCTGAAGCTCGTTTTCTCCTCCGTTAGACGTGAAAACTGAGAACAGTAAGTCCACTCTCTGAATGTCTCTGCAGGCCTCTGACCAAAGCCTACCAGGAGGTGCTGCGGACGGTGTTCATGTCCTCCAGCAGCTCTCCGTCGGGGGCCAACAGGAAGAAGAGCATGAAGGATCTGCAGGAGGAGATCACCAACCTCTACAACAACATCCGACTCTTTGAGAAAGGCACCAAGTTCTTCTCTGGTAAATCCCACCATCAGCACCTTTTTAACGTAAAGAATGTAAAGAGAACAAAGTAGAGAGTGAAGTCAGAATCGAAATGATAGAGTCTGGTCTGCGAAGGATCCTGCTGCTTTGAGGCCTTTGGTTTTAACATTTGTCCCATTAGTAAATGAAACCCAATACTTAAATTTAGTGTAATCCTCAGGCTCTCTGTCCGCGTTGGTTGCTGCCATATTATTTTCATTACCGGCACGCAATGAATCTTGGGATAGGCTGGGCAAGGTTCCAACAGGTGGATTGTTTTCGCACCCAAATTAAGTGTTTGTTGCGTTGCCATTCCCTTCCTCTCTCCCTGCATTTCCTGTCTGTCTCGACTGTCAGTCTGCCAGTGAGAGAGAGACACAGAGAGAGACAGGAAAGTTGGGGAAAGAGACAGAGAAAGACGGAGCGAGAGAGAGGGGATGACGTGCAGCAAAGAGCCACGAGCTGGACTCAAACCCGGGTCACTGTGGTAGCGGTTAAGCCAAAAGGTCAGCCACCGGAGCGCCACACAGATTGTTAACCTAACAAGACATATTGTGTTCACGCAGATGAAACCCAGGTCCACATTGCCAAGCACATCCTGAAGACTTTGTGCACCGACGTCACTAACATCCTGGTGAACTTCCTGGCTGCGGACCTGATGATGTCTGTGGAGAACGCCAGCTCCATCACCAACGAGGTCAGGCGACGCTCCTGGTGCTTCCTTTTTCCCACGTCCTCTGTGTTTAGAAACGAAGGGAGAGATAATCACCCAAAGCGCCTGAGATCAGCCTCAGATGGAGTTAGAGTTAATTAAGACTGTGTGTCATTGTTTGAAATGCACCGCGGGACTCGTTAGTTTGGAAACGTGAATGTCTCTGATGTGTTGCCTCAGGTCAGAGTGAAGATTTTGGGGAAACTCTCAGAGGAGACCAGAGGGCCGCTCATGAAGCTGCACAACTGCCTCAACGGCAAAGTGAGTGTGTTTCCTGTGGGTTGCATCATCAGACGGCGGCGTTAGTGCGAGGGATAGAGAGTAACTTCTTCACCTTGTGTTCATCACAGACCATTGAAGACTTTCTGACCAACATAGAGACCTGCGCTGAGGTGTGTGGGTTCATGCTGAAGAAAGGAGACAAGAAGAAGGAGAGGTAGAGGGAACTTTTATTCGTCGTTATGGTTTTTGACTTTTTTGACTTTCAGTTTGCAGCGACGGAGTTGTGAGTGTTTGTGTGTTGTGTTGTGCGCAGGCAGGCCCTGTTCCTGCACCGTCAGGCTCTCGCTGAGCAGCTCAAGGACACGGAGGACCCGGCTCTGGTTCTCCACCTGACCAGCGTGCTGCTGTTCCAGGCCAGCACCCACTGCATGCTGCACGCCCCGGGCCGCTGCGTGCCTCAGATCATCGGCACGCTCACAGGCAAAATACCAACAGTACGTCTGACACTCACTGACTAAGACTCTGTGTTTAACCTGTAATATCACTATGATGTTGTAGGATGCTGGATTTAATGTTGCACATTCAAAATTAACATTATGAAAATAATCAGTGCACTTAAAAGACATTTATTTTTAAATAACAGACAAACGCAATGTTACAATAATAAGATAATCTCTATATAATCTACATATAATCTATAATAACATAATTGATATGTCTTGTTTCTTTAAAAAACTATGTGATGTTGATGTTGATGCTGAGTCGCCTCAGGGATGTGAAGTGAAGGTCCAGTGGCCCCTTCCCTTACTTCCCACCCCGCTACTTCCAGCGCTGTCGCTCCACACCCACTTTCAAACTCGTGCTTCATTTTGATCTCAGCTACACACCTGTAAAGTTTCAGGACTGTATCTTGCAGTAGTTGTGATGCATGAAAGTGCTGACAAAAATAATCTGTCCACAGACAAACAAACGTATAAACACCCACCAAAATCCTCAATTTTCAAATTAAAGCTGACACCTGGCACTTTGATGATATTTTTTATTTTACATTGTTTTTATTTAAAATTGAATGTGCTGAAGCTGAGAGCCTGAAGAACAACAACTGTCCCCAAATACTTGTGGTCTGGGTTATTGGTCCAAGTTCAGCTGGAGCTCATATGGGGCCAAATCTTTAGCCTGGACGTCAGACGTCGATTGACTACCTGAGGTTTTTCCCACCAACAAACTTACATCCACTGACCAGGACATATCCCTCTGCTGCAGCTCAGCATGGAAACATGAGGGAGAAAAAGAACAGATGAAGCTTCATGTTGGCTTCGGCTGATGTTTAATTGTAACATCAGTCATAATAACAGTGGTTTCTATTTTTTCTGGCCCCCCTTCAGAAGCCGAGAAAAGTTCTCACCCTCCATCCGACGGTTTTTAACAGTGACGGGAAGCAACTGATAAAAAAGGATCCGTGTTTAATTTTCATGTAATGAAGGTCGGAACGATCAGCATCAGCAAAGCTTTGTTTGTTTTCCCCACATGAATCATCATCATAATCGTTCAGCTTATTTTCCCTCCATATTTTTCCTCTGGTCATCCCCTCAGGAGGGCGGACCCCCCAGTTTGAGAACCGCTGGATAACAGACACGTTTATTTGTGCTTCAGTGTGGTCTAAATGCGTCAGCGTCACCACGTCATTTTCTGATTGTTTACATGCAGTTTTCAGACACAGCAGCTGTCGGTAATCTCCATCTGCTGCAGTGTCGGTGTAACAGAGCGTTTGTTTGGCGAGTTAAACTGCTGAAATGTTTGCCTGCGTCCATGTGTGTTGTTGCAGGAGCAGCAGCAGCAGCTGTCTGCCTACCAGAGCCTGGTGGTGAAGCAGCTGGTGAGCCAGAGTCAGAGCAGGAAGCAGGAGGAGGCTGAGGGCGAGGCAGACAAGGCGGAGGAGCAGGACGAGGAGGCCAGGAGCGTCCGCTCACAGCTGATGGCCCTGACTCCTCAGGTGAAGGAGCTGGTGCTGTCTCAGAAGAAGACATCTGTCAATGAGGACTGAACATTTCGAAGATTAGAGAAGTGAAAATGGGAACTCATCTATGATGAACCTTCTTTTCATGTTTGGATAAATACTTTAAAGACTGCTACATCAGCTGTTAATACTGTATTTTTGTGATTTATCCATGTAAACATAATTCTAAATTATAAAAGTAAATTCCTTTGTGGGATGTCTCACTGTAAACCCAGATAACATGAACATCCTCAATGAGGCTCTGATTTAATGCATTAAAACTAATTTCTTTCCCGCATGTGGTTCCTCGCGTTATTTATTGCCTGTTGTCTGACAGTGTCGACTCATGTCTCTGTAGCAGCTTCTGCAGATAAGTGACCAACAGGACCTTGAGTTTGTTTTATCGAAGGCTTGGAAAAGAAGTGAATGAATTTGATCATTTCTACTTCTCAAGGAGAAGCTAATATGTATTTGATGTTGGGATTGTGCCATGATTTGGGAACCGTGGTCACAGTTTGTGGTCACTGTTCGTCTCCCTGCTGAAACTCACAGAGCTTCATGCACTGTAACACTTGAAGGTTTGACTGAAAGTTTGCCTTGAACTTCTATGTGCAGTTTCTCTGTTGTAACACTGGGGGGCGACAGCAGCCAACTAAAATATCACGGCAGCCCCCTGACTAATGCTGATCCAGTGTGAGGAGACCAGAGAGGGATGCTCTGCCTGACATTTGTCTACATATCAACTCCAAATTTAGATTCTGCCACAATAATAGTAACAACATTAAAGATACATACACTACGTGGACACCCTGACATTACACTCATATAACAGCCTCTACTCAATCTTTCTCAATCTCCGACTCTGGTGGATTCAGACTTTCTTCCGGACCTTGTAGCCGTGCTGGAGGATTTGCCGACATTTCCGATTCCAGTTCATCCCAAAGCTGTTGGATAGTGTTGAGGTCTGGGCTCTTAGTACAATAAGTGGTGTAAGGCTATTGCAGCAAAAGTCTTGGATGTACTGAATTGAACAATATATGATAGATTCAACTTTTCATTTCAGCTTTCAGAGTGAACTTAATATACACAATTTGGAAAAGGGACTATTGCCTTTCGTTGACCAGGCTTTCTACCTCCTTCCTGGTGTATTAAAGGTCCCATATAGTATAAAGGTAGACCTGATGGAGGAAGTAAAACTACATGGGGATGGTTTTTGGAGTTTAAAACCATAAATATATCTTCTTATGGATCAACACTACTGTTTTCCAAGTCAACGATACATTGCGGTACAGTTTGTTCCCTTAAGAGATTTTCAGATCTCATTTTTCTGCAGCAAAGCTTCTAAAAATGGACTCCTACAACCAGGAGCAGGAGCCCCGTTTAAAGACCAAAGGACTCCTGAGGTATTGGTCGTCAGGACGATCAATACCCTCACTAAATATAAAATTTGAGCTGCTGACTTTTCTCACGTTTTGAACACAAAGTTCTCCTTCAGGGAGCACATCCTGTGACATGTGACTGCAGCATGTGCCGTGTGGAGGCAGACACACTGTCTGCATCCTGGGAGAGGAGAGAGAGGCTGGCTGAGGAGGATGTGCACGCGTGAGGTCATCATACACACAAGCACATGCTCCACATCGCCATGGAAACAGGCATCTCCTCACGGAGGCCAGATTTTCTTTTTTGCTTTCTGTTTTCCGCCGAGGCCTCCAGGTTTGGCAAGTGAGAGATGTCAAAAGAGGAATTTCATTCTAAAATGAGAGATTGAAGCCTCCTACTCTCTGAATATGATTCATACCTATAGAAAATACTGATGCAAAATTAACCACACTAATCCCCTCAATATAGACTCATGGATAACACACACCTCGCTTTTTTGTCTCCAAAATAACACATATAATGCATTCAGTGGTGATAAAGTATTATAGTTCTCACTTAAGCTGATATTTAGATTTAAAAAAAACACTTCAGATAATATCAATAAATGACAATAGTGGTATTCCAAAATAGGCATTAGTGTTTGCTTGCACTGGCTCTACAAGGGGAACTTGGATGAATTGGACAAGGATCAAGTTTGTACTGACACGCACTGATGTTTAATCTTACATAGATCCAGTTGGCAGTTTATTAGGAACCCTTACTGTAGCTGATATTAATAGAATCTGACACAAACAGTCCTGCAGTCAATCCTCCTTCATGAAGGTTGCAGCTTGAACTATACTGCATTACACAGAGAGATGTGTCAGTTATTGATTTGAATGGGGGGGGGGGCACTCAACATAAAGCAATGCAGTTCGACTGCACCACAAATCTTAGCAAGGTGTTCCTAATAAAGTGACAACTGAGAGTTTAGGCCTGTGACCCGGTGGTGTTCTTGTTTCCTGACACCACTACCTGCTCCTGATGATGGTTTTAAGGGAATACCAAAATCATCATCTGTCTTGTAAATAAAATGTAATTACTTTATGTAAGTAAAATGTCATATATGTTATAATAATAAACAATAAATAATAACACTGAAAGAAATGACTTTTTTCAGAGTGTGTCTTCATTACTGTGATTCACAGCATCAACTGTAGCTGCTATTATTATTATTATTATTTCCTGAATTGGTTAATTAATTGTTTGGTCTACCGTATTAAAAATCAGAAAATAGTGAAAAATTTCCATCACAGTTTCTCAGAATCAGACATAACTTCTTCACGTCTTTTTTTTCCAACCAACAATCCACATCCTAAAGATATTTCAGTTTACAGTGACAGAAAATACAGAAAAGCATCAAATCTTCACCTTTCAATAGCTGGAACCAGATTCACTTAAAAGAAAAAAAAAAAAAAAAAAAAATCAAAATGAATAATCAGTCAAAAAACTCTGAATTGTTCTGTTGATCCACTAATCAGCTAATCAATTAATTGACTAATCGTTGCAGTTATACTGCCTCTGCTTGTCATATAAACATAAAGTACCTGTCACTCAAAACTGTACTTTATGTTTGTTCTTAATGAAAACATGTTAGAATACATTAATCACATTTGACCCCAGTGAGAATCCACCATTAATGATACACACTCTCCCAATTAAATAATACAGACCCATGGAAGTGGTTTATACAGTCGATATAATCCATGTTTATCCAGCCAATGACTGATGTTGTTTATGTAAAACCCCTAAAAGCCCCTTGTAAATTCACCTTTGTACACCATGTACTAATGATTAAAGAGACACAGGGTGGCTCCGGCTCCCTTGGCGGTGCATAGCAACAACATTATGTATAAAAGCATTTCTAAAGTCCTGCATTAACCTGAGCAATCACATTGCTTATATTGATTCAGGAACTAATAGACCATTGTTCAAGTGGAGCAATCTAACGTTTTCTTGATCTTTTAGTTCTGCCCTTGCGAGAGAATTTGACTATAGCATGACGGTCACTATTGGCAGCAAGAAGATGCCTTGTACCTCTCTAAACTCAAAAATATATTCTGAGGCATTTACATTTCAGGAAGCGAGGACACAAACTTGCACAGAGGATTTAGGATTCTCAGAAGCTACGCTCAAGGTTACCCAGAAATCAGAGCGCTTGTTCCCTAACAACATCAATTTGACAACTCTACAAGTGTGAAATACAAATAACTGCTCCTTTTTGTGAAGCATCACGGCCTGTTTAAAGTGGTTCAACTGAATGTGAGATGAAGGAAAAAAATAAACAGGGCTGTAAATTTCAGATTCTCAGTGTTGCAGTGTGCTGTGCCAGCATCAGTTACCCACTCAGTTTAATTTAAATGTCATGTATTCACAGTCACTTATGCCAGAAACAGAATCAACATTTTTCATAATTTGCATAAATCTTCCTGTTCTGGATGTGATCAACATATAATGTTAGTATGCCAAAAATATTGGTAGCATTTTATTCCGTTTTCAAAGTTATTATGTTTAGGGAAACATTAAATAGATATATACTGTGACTTTTTATCCCATACTACACTATGACGTTTTTTAACATTTTTATGCCTTACTATACTATGACGTTTTTTGACATTTTTATGCCTTACTATTTTATGACATTTTTATGACGTTTTTATGCCTTACTATTTTATGACATTTTTATGACGTTTTTATGCCTTACTATACTATGATGTTTTTATGCCTTACTATACTATGATGTTTTATGCCTAACTATACTATGACGTTTTATGCCCTCTATACTATGACGTTTTTTGACATTTTTATGCCTTACTATTTTATGACATTTTTATGACGTTTTTATGCCTTACTATACTATGACGTTTTTATGCCTTACTATACTATGATGTTTTTTTGACATTTTTATGCGTTACTTCACTATGATGTTTTATGCCTTATTATACTATGATGTTTTTATGCCTTACTATACTATGATGTTTTTTTGAGGTTTTTATGTCATACTATACTATGACGTTTTTATGCCTTACTATACTGTGATTTTTTTATGCCTTACTATACTATGAAATTTTTTGACGTTTTTATGCCTTACTGTACTTTGACGTTTTTTGACATTTTTATGCCTTAGTATACTATGATGTTTTCTTGACGTTTTTATGCTTTACTATACTAAGACGTTTTTTGACATTTTTTATGCCTTACTTTACTATGATGTTTTTATGATGTTTTTATGCCTTACTATACTATGATGTTTTTATGCCTTACTATACTATGACGTTTTATGCCTAACTATACTATGACGTTTTTTGATATTTTTATGCCTTACTATTTTATGACATTTTTATGACATTTTTATGCTTTACTATACTATGATGTTTTTATGCCTTGCTATACTATGACGTTTTTTGACATTTTTATGCCTTACTTTACTATGATGTTTTATGCCTTATTATACTATGACGTTTTTTGACATTTTTATGCCTTGCTATTTTATGACATTTTTATGACGTTTTTATGCCTTACTATACTATGACGTTTTATGCCTTACTATACTATGACGTTTTGTGCCTTACTATACTATGACGTTTTTTGACATTTTTATGCCTTGCTTTTTTATGAAATTTTTTATGACGTTTTTATGCCTTACTATACTATGATGTTTTATGCCTTATTATACTATGACGTTTTTTGACATTTTTATGCCTTACTATACTATGACGTTTTTTATGACGTTTCTATGCCTTACTATACTATGATGTTTTATGCCTTATTATACTATGATGTTTTTATGCCTTATTATACTATGATGTTTTTATGC
>NW_019525096.1:324586-327700 GCF_002814215.2 Seriola lalandi dorsalis | reverse complement strand
TTATGCCTTACTATACTATGTCCTTTTTATGCCTTACTATACTATGTCCTTTTTATGCCTTACTATACTATGTCCTTTTTATGCCTTACTATACTATGTCCTTTTTATGACTTACTATACTATGTCGTTTTTATGCCTTACTATACTATGACTTTTTTATGACTTTTTTTGCCTTACTATACTATGACTTTTTTATGACTTTTTTTGCCTTACTATACTATGTCCTTTTTATGCCTTACTATACTATGTCGTTTTTATGCCTTACTATACTATGACTTTTTATGACTTTTTAAGCCTTACTATAGTATGACGTTTTTATGACTTTTTTTGCCTTACTATACTATGTCATTTTTATGACTTACTATACTATGTCCTTTTTATGCCTTACTATACTATGACATTTTTATGACTTTTTTTGCCTTACTATACTATGTCCTTTTTATGCCTTACTATACTATGTCGATTTTATGCCTTACTTTACTATGACTTTTTTTTTACTTTTTGTACCTAACTATATTATTTCATTTTTATGCCTTAATATACTATGTCGTTTATATGCCTTACTGTACCATGACTTTTTCATGCTTTTTTATGCCTTACTATACTATGACATTTTTATGATATTTCATGCCTTACTATACTATGACTTTTTTATCACTTTTTATGCCTTACTATACTATGTCATTTTTATGCCTTATTTATGTCTTTTATGCCTTACTATACTATGACTTTTTTATGACTTTTTTTGCCTTACTATACTATGTCGTTTTTATGCCTTACTATACAATGACTTTTTTATGAGTTTTTATGCCTTATTATACTATGTCCTTTTTATGCCTTACTATACTATGTCGTTTTTATACCTTACTATACAATGACTTTTTTATGAGTTTTTATGCCTTACTATACTATGTCCTTTTTATGCCTTACTATACTATGTCGTTTTTATACCTTACTATACAATGACTTTTTTATGACTTTTTTTGCCTTACTATACTATGTCCTTTTTATGCCTTACTATACTATGTCGTTTTTATACCTTACTATACAATGACTTTTTTATGAGTTTTTATGCCTTACTATACTATGTCCTTTTTATGCTTACTATACTATGACATTTTTATGAGTTTTTATGCCTTACTATACTATGACTTTTTTATGACTTTTTTTGCCTTACTATACTATGTCCTTTTTATGCCTTACTATACTATGTCGTTTTTATACCTTACTATACTATGACATTTTTATGAGTTTTTATGCCTTACTATACTATGACATTTTTATGACTGTTTTTGCCTTACTATACTATGTCTTTTTTATGCCTTACTATACTATGTTGTTTTTATGCCTTACTATACTATGACTTTTTTATGACTTTTTATGCCTTTATACTATGACTTTTTTATGACTTTTTTGCCTTACTATACTGTGTCCTTTTTATGCCTTACTATACTATGACATTTTTATGAGTTTTTATGCCTCACTATTCTATGACTTTTTTATGACTTTTTATGCCTTACTATACTATGACTTTTTTATGACTTTTTTTGCCTTACTATAATATGTCTTTTTTATGCCTTACTATACTATGACATTTTTATGAATTTTTATGCCTTACTATACTATGTCGTTTTTATACCTTACTATACTATGACTTTTTTATGACTTTTTATGCCTTACTATTTTATGACTTTTTATGCCTTACTATACTATGACATTTTTATGACTTTTTTTGCCTTACTATACTATGTCGTTTTTATGCCTTACTATACTATGACTTTTTTATGACTTTTTAAGCCTTACTATAGTATGACGTTTTTATGAATTTTTTTGCCTTACTATACTATGTCGTTTTTATGCCTTACTATACCATGACTTTTTTATGACTTTTTATCCCTTACTATACTATGACATTTTTATGACTTTTTTTGCCTTACTATACTATGTCCTTTTTATGCCTTACTATACTATGTCCTTTTTATGCCTTACTATACTATGTCGTTTTTATGCCTTACTATACTATGACTTTTTTATGACTTTTTATGCCTTACTATACTATGACATTTTTATGAGTTTTTATGCCTTACTTTACTATGTCCTTTTTATGCCTTACTATACTATGTCGTTTTTATGCCTTACTATACTATGACTTTTGTATGACTTTTTGTGCCTAACTATATTATGTCATTTTTATGCCTTACTATACTATGTCATTTATATGCCTTACTATACTATGACTTTTTTTGAATTTTTGTGCCTTACTATACTCTTTTGTCTTTTTGCCTTACTATACCATGAATTTTTCATGCCTATTTATGCCTTACCATACTGTGTCATTTTTTTGAATATTTATGCCATACTATACCGTTTTTTTGTTTGTTTTGTTTTTATGCCTTACAATACTATGTCCTTTTTATACCTTACTATACTATGACTTTTTGATGACCTTTTATGCCTCACTATACTATGTCATTTTTATGCCTTACTATACTATGACTTTTTGTGCCTTACTATACTATGTCGTTTTTACGCCTTATTATACTATGACTATGCCTTACTGTACTATGTTGTTTTTATGCCTTAGTATACTATGATGTCTTTATGCCTCACTATGCTGTGTCGTTTTGTTGAATTTTTATGCCATACTATACTATGTCCTTTTTATGCCTTACTATACTATGACTGTTTTATGACTTTTTGTGCCTTACTGTACTATGTTGTTTATATGCCTTAGTATACTATAATGTTTTTATGACTTTTTATGCATGACTATACTATGTCGTTTATCTGCCTTATTATACTATGTCCTTTTTATGCCTCACTATACTGTGTCGTTTTCTTGAATTTTCATGCAATACTATACTATGACATTTTTATGAGTTTTTATGACTTACTATACTATGTAGTTTTTATCCCTTACTATACTATGTAGTATTTATCCCTTACTATACTATGTAGTATTTATGCCTTAATATACTATGTTGTTTTTTGGAATTTTTATGCCACACTATGCTGTTGTTAATAAAACTTTTTATGCCTTAATATACTGTTTCATTTTTAAAAAAAATTTTATGCCATAATATACTATGTCGTTTTTTTTTTTTTTTTTTTTTT
>NW_019525096.1:311762-324566 GCF_002814215.2 Seriola lalandi dorsalis | reverse complement strand
ACTATGACTTTTTTATCACTTTTTATGCCTTACTATACTATGTCCTTTTTATGCCTTACTATACTATGTCGTTTTTATGCCTTACTATACTATGACTTTTTTATGACTTTTTTTGCCTTACTATACTATATCCTTTTTATGCCTTACTATACTATGTCGTTTTCATGCCTTACTATACTATGACTTTTTTATGACTTTTTATGCCTTACTATACTATGACATTTTTAAGAGTTTTTATGCCTTACTATACTATGACATTTTTATGAGTTTTTATGTCATACTATACTATGACTTTTTTATGACTTTTTTTGCCTCACTATACTATGTCCTTTTTATGCCTTACTATACTATGTCGTTTTTATGCCTTACTATATTATGCCGTTTTTATGCCTTAATATACTATGTCGTTTATATGCCTTACTATACCATGAATTTTTCATGCTTTTTTATGCCTTACTATACTATGACCTTTTTTATGAGTTTTTATGCCTTACTATACTATGACATTTTTATGAGTTTTTTTGCCTCACTATACTATGTCCTTTTTATGCCTTACTATACTATGACTTTTTTATGACTTTTTTTGCCTTAATATACTATGACATTTTTATGAGTTTTTATGCCTTACTATACTATGACTTTTTTATGACTTTTTTTGCCTTACTATACTATGACATTTTTATGACTTTTTTAGCCTTACTATACTATGACATTTTTATGCCTTACTATACTATGTCATTTTCATGCATTACTTTACTATGACTTTTTTTTTACTTTTTGTGCCTAACTATATTATTTCATTTTTATGCCTTAATATACTATGTCGTTTATATGCCTTACTATACCATGACTTTTTCATGCTTTTTTATGCCTTACTATACTTTGACATTTTTATGAGTTTTCATGCCTTACTATACTATGACATTTTTATGACTTTTTATGCTTTATTATACTATGTCGTTTTTATGCCTTACTATACTATGACTTTTTTATGAATTTTTATGCCTTACTATACTATGACTTTTTTATGACTTTTTTTGCCTTACTATAATATGTCCTTTTTATGCCTTAATATACTATGACATTTTTATAAGTTTTTATGCCTTACTATACTATGACTTTTTTATGACTTTTTTTGCCTTACTATACTATGACTTTTTTATGACTTTTTTTGCCTTACTATACTATGTCCTTTTTATGCCTTACTATAGTATGACTTTTTTTTTACTTTTTATGCCTTACTATACTATGTCCTTTTTATGCCTTACTATACTATGACATTTTATGACTTTTTGTGCCTAACTATATTATGTCATTTTTATGCCTTACCATACAATGTCCTTTTTATGCCTTACTACACTATGACTTTTTTATGACTTTTTGTGCCTAACTATACTATGTCCTTTTTATGCCTTACTATACTCTGTTGTCTTTTTGCCTTACTATACCATGACTTTTTCATGCCTTTTTATGCCTTACTATACGCCGTCATTTTCTTGAATATTTATGCCATACTACTTTTTTTTGTTTTGTTTTTATGCCATACTATACTATGACATTTTTATGAGTTTTCATGCCTTACTATACTATGACTTTTTTATGACTTTTTTTGCCTCATTATACTATGTCCTTTTTATGCCTTACTATACTATGTCCTTTTTAAGCCTTACTATATTATGACTTTTGTATGACTTTTTGTGCCTTACTATACTCTTTTGTCTTTTTGCCTTACTATACCATGAATTTTTCATGCCTATTTGTGCCTTACCATACTGTGTCATTTTTTTGAATATTTATGCCATACTATACCGTTTTTTTGTTTGTTTTGTTTTTATGCCTTACAATACTATGTCCTTTTTATGCCTTACTATACTATGACTTTTTGATGACCTTTTATGCCTTACTATACTATGTCATTTTTATGCCTTACTATACTATGACTTTTTGTGCCTTACTATACTATGTCGTTTTTACGCCTTATTATACTATGACTATGCCTTACTGTACTATGATGTGTTTATGCCTCACTATGCTGTGTCGTTTTCTTGAATTTTTATGCCTTACTATACTATGTCCTTTTTATGCCTTACTATACTATGTCATTTTCATGCATTACTTTACTATGACTGTTTTATGACTTTTTGTGCCTTACTGTACTATGTTGTTTATATGCCTTAGTATACTATAATGTTTTTATGACTTTTTATGCCTGACTATACTATGTCGTTTATCTGCCTTATTATACTATAATGTTTTTATGACTTTTTATGCCTCACTATACTGTGTCGTTTTCTTCAATTTTCATGCCATACTATACTATGACATTTTTATGAGTTTTTATGACTTACTATACTATGTAGTTTTTATCCCTTACTATACTATGTAGTATTTATGCCTTAATATACTATGTCGTTTTTTGGAATTTTTATGCCATACTATACTATGTCGTTTTTTTTTGTTTTTTTTTTACAGTTTTTATGCCTTACTATACTATGACTTTTTATTTACTTTTTATGGCTTATTATACCATGACATTTTCATGCCTTTTCATACTTCACTATACTGTCGTTTTTCTGCCTTGCTATACTATGTCGTTTTTTGGAATTTTTATGCCTTACTATAGTATGTTGTTTATATGAATTTGTATGCCTTACTATACCACGTTGTTTATATGCCTTACTATACTATGTCGTTTTTCATTGCTTTCTATACTATGTCCTTTTTATGCCTCACTATATTATTGCTTTTTTATGACTTTTTATGCCTTACTATACTATGTTGTTTTTATGACTTTTTCTGAATTACCATACTATTTAGTTTACATGACTTTTTATGCCTTACTATGCTATATTGTTTTTTTGAGATTTTAAGCCTCACAACACTATGAATTTTTTATGACTTTTTATGCCTTACTATAATATGTTGTTTTTATGCCTTACTACACTACATCGTTTATATGCCTAAGTATACTATGACGTTTTTTGGAGTTTTTAAGCCTTACTATACTATGTCATTTTGATGACTTTTTATGCCTTGCTATACTATGACTTTTCTTTATGACTTTTTATGCCTTACTATACTATTGCGTTTTCATGCCTTTTTATACTATGAAATTTTTTACTTGTTATGGCTTATTATACTCTATCATTTTTATGCCTTTTCATACTTCACTATACTGTAGTTTTTCTGCCTTACTATACTATGTCGTTTATATGCTTTACTCTACTATAATGTTTTTATTACGTTTTTATGCCTTACTATATCATAGGGTTTTTATTTCTTAACATAGAATGGCGTTTTCATGACTTTCTATGCCTTACCATACTATGACTCTTTTTTGGCCTACTGTTATTGTTTTAACAATAACAGTAGGCCAAACAATTTGTAATATAGTTATTTGGACCTGAATGAAGAGACAGACCAGATGGGGTGGAGGTAAAGTGATTTATTGACACAACAGTGAATCCTGGTTAAGTCAATGGCTGAAGAAGGCTGGCGGGTGGCGGCTGACTGACGGGTCTGTGGAGCAGGCATGAAGGCAGTGGAAAAGGCAGTGGTAGTGATGAGGACAATGGAGTCTGGCTGAGGGGGCATGTAGTGGTGCAGGCTGAGTTAAGGTCAATGGTGGTGGTGAAAGCCCTGGATACTGGCCTGAGGCTGGCGCTGGAATCCTGGACACACAGAGGAAAATATGTTAGTAAACAGTTCTGAGACAAGGACCAGAAACACTAGAAATAAGTTCATTAGAAAGTGGCAGAGAGCGTTTCTTACACAGAGGAGACTAAACAAGAAACAAGGGAAAGCAGAGTCATAACACCTTACAATACTAGGAGATTGTGTGCCTTACCATACTATGACTTATTTTATGACTTACTATTATATGACATTTTTATGTCTTACTATAATATGACTTCTTATTCCTTACTATATTATCACTTTGTATGCCCTACTATATTTTTATACCTTTCTATATTATGACATTTTGTGCCTCACTATATTATGACTTTTTTCATGACTGACTACCATGTTTTTATGCCTTAGTATACTATGACCTATGACATATATGTCCCTATATCAAGAGTTATGTTACCATATGTGTCACCTATGAAAGAATATATTATTATCCCATATATACACCCTCTGGATATATGAAGATATAAGTTTAAAACATATATGAAATACTTACAAATATTTATTAATAATTTCTCATTAAATTTAAACACACATATCTATCTTTTATATTTACATATATAATATGAACATATGCTGACAGGCCTTGGGATGGATATATATCATACATATGGTTATAATATAAACATACATGTTTCTATTAGCTAGACATATACAGTATGTCAATGTATGATATTTTCTAATTTCCAGCAGGTTTCATATGAGAATTTTACAAATATATGCTATACTGTATATACATATATGCTTTTACTTCATATGTACATATATTTCATATATGGAAATTCAACACAGACATTACATGTGCGTATGGGCATTTCTGAATGTAAATTGTAAGAACTGAAGCATTGTGGTGCTACAGCGATGCTGCTGCCTGCAAATCATACTCAGGTACAAGCCCTGAATAAAATCACATCATGATCATTTTTATTCTTATTTTTTGTGAAAATCAAATGCAAAATTAACCATTCCAACTGAAAATGTGACTCATATCGGAATTGCAAAATAATTGTAATGTAATTTCTTTTAATATCGTTCGGCCTCACACGTGGAATATGACGAGGGGTGTCAATGAAAGGGTACTTGAGTTCATCTGACAGGACTGTGCTGCATCAGACAAATAATAAATTCATGTTTCTAACATACTGAGTCATTAGTGACTAACATATGGAGGTGAAACAAACAACTATGTCATAAAACTGGTCATAAAATCATTATGTTTTTGAAAATGTGAACACCACCAGAGCAAAAGTCAGGAGCTGAATAATGTAAATCATGACTGTTCAAATTACTTTTCTAAACTTATTCTGTGGTTAAAAAAACTGCCTTGAATGAAACTGATGAAATCAACAAAAACCTGATACAAAGGGCATCAACATAACCTCTCAGAAAGTCTCTTCCAGACACAAACCTCTTGGAATAAAGTTACAATTCCTCATTCAAAAGCTCCTTATGAGTCCATCTGGATTTAGCCACATATATTTAAGCTTTATTTATACAGGGCTGGTTGGCTGAGCAGACATGCTTTTACAGCAACACCCTGTTAAATCAACAGAATAATGTAACAAGACTGAACACAAACAGGACTAAATAATCTTAAAAAAAAGCAGGCTCGGGGCAAAGCAAACAAAGCAGTTGCACACAGGTGTGAAGAATAATTACTGACAGCACAGTCAGCTGTGTCAAGCATCCAAAGATACTGAGATACATGGCTGAGGTATGCATATATAACACATCACCATATAGTCCAATACAGATGAAGAAAAAAAAAAAGTGGCGACAACAAGTCGCACAAAAGAGGAACACAACTTATTCAGGAAATAATAAAGCCCAGTTTTAACATGTGGATTTAAAGTGAGTGAGTCATCAATGAAAATAGCCAGATATTTATAAGAATGAAGCACCTCTGTTTCACTTCCTCAACCACTGAAGGGATATTTCTTGGTCTGAGTAAACAGCATGATTTTGGTCTTATCTGCATTAAGAACAAGGTCCAGCTTTTATAAAAATGAAAATGAGTTCCACATAGATTTTGTTTAGGAGGGGTGATAGAAAAATGCATATTAAACCAACAACTTTGTATTTTAACAATGAATTTCATAAGACTTCATTAAGAAGTTGGGTTCAACACCATTTCTAATCTTTTTAGGAGCAAACTCGGGTCAAAAGTGATAAAAAAAAAGAAAGAAAAGATATTGGTGGTGAATTTGACACGTTCTCCTTTATCAAACAAACAGAGACAGAAAAAAAAGTAT
Organism: Seriola lalandi dorsalis; assembly: GCF_002814215.2. Classification (NCBI taxonomy): domain Eukaryota; kingdom Metazoa; phylum Chordata; class Actinopteri; order Carangiformes; family Carangidae; genus Seriola; species Seriola lalandi. Next base: position 318,624 of record NW_019525096.1, on the reverse strand, counting down.
GAGCAGTGGCATTATAAAACTATAAACTAATAAAACATAATAGAACCATTAGGAAGGTGTTTTATTGGCAGAACAGTCGATGGTGGAGGAATAAAAGCAATTACCCCCTGCGTGGTGATGATGGCTGTTTCATGTAGCAACATAATTGAAGGTAACGCCGTGTTAGTCGTGCATGCAGCACATGACCTGCGATGCTGATTCCTTTGCACCGTTCCCTGTGTAACATTAGCCAATGGAAATTCATAAAGGCAGCGATTCACATTCAGCAGCGAGATGTGTCGTGCCTCACCAGCAGCTCTGTATGGGTGCTGCTGAATTAATTTAATTGCTTTCTCTCTCTCTCTCTTTTCTCACACACACACACACACACACACACACACAAACACACTCAGTGCTTCCCCAACTCTGACACTTTGTAGTGAGTCACTCCGAGAAGCTGCTACCTTATACTGTTGCCTGGCAACCTCATATCAAACGTCCGCTTTGCCTGACTTTCCCCCTGTTGTACGTGAATACAAACTCAGTCATGACAGCAGACGTTTGATTATGAGGGAAGCCCTGAATGAGAGCAGACAGCCACTTCATGTCTCATATTCAGCTGCTGGGGTTTTAATAAGTTTCAGTTAGAAAGGCGCTGATGGATTTAATGGTTCAATAATATTGACAGGATATCACATATCTTGTCAGTCATGCTGTCAGACTGCGACTGATCAAAGCTCTTCTTTGTCTTTGTTAAAGGATCAATCCATCAACGAAACACACTTAATTTAGGATTTGTCTTTAAATCAGTTTCCTTATTCCTGTGGAAAACGAGCCAATCAGACAAACTGACATCAGGCATAGATATTTGCAATATTTCAATATATCCACCAGGTTGATGATATTATACAATAAACAAGCGTCTGCTGCCTGGTGCAGCTGGTTTTAGCTAATTCCAAATATATCATTGTTGGCCTGTAAGTGGGCAGAAAAGCCAAGGATACAGTATGTGTGAGCTAATTTTCAAACATTATCCAGTTTGCCCTTCAGAGAGCACAAGTTTATTTTAAGTGTAAAATGTCTTGTTGAGTATTTCTTTAAAAAACTCAATTAAGAACTCCTCAACATAATGTGAAAGGATCATTTAAACTCTTACATCCTGCACCAGTCTCGGCCCTAAAAGAAAACTTTTTGCATAGAGAAAACCTTTTTCACATCTGCAGTAAAGAGACTGTAAAATCGGTGGAGTCACTTTAAAATCCAGTATTGGTCGAGCTACACTGTCCAGATCAGACCAGGCCCTGAGTCATGAGTTGAGCTTATGGCTTTGTAACATCCTGCAGGGGTTCATTACAACACAATTAAAAATTCAAAGGTAATATCTGAGTGCAAAAAAGAAGATTTATGATCTAAACTTGACACATAAATACACACATACACATAAACATAAGTTATAATAACTAATGCTTATTTAGCCACAGTGATCTACTAAACAAATGAACAGAGAATTGATTCGGATAAAAGCTGCTTGATCATCAATAAACCTGTTGGAGTCACATTAGAATAAAGATGCAGACGTAGTTCATTTAAAAGCATTAAAAACAACAGAACTACGTACCAAAGAAAACAACTTAAGTTTAGAATCAAAATCAGTTGAGCTGAAGAACATGTTAAATGTGGATGAAAGCTCCAGTAAAAAGCTAGTAAGTGGACCTAAGTTTGTTTGTTTTCTTTTTTTCTTTTCTTTCTTTTCATTATTGATAAATTAAAGTCTCGATTAATTGTTTGGTCTAAATGTGTCTTGTTTTGTCTGATCATCAGACCGATCAGTGACTGATCAATTAATCAGCTGATCATGCAGTGTTTTGTTTTTAGAAGAAGTAGATAAGTCTTCAGTACTTGCAGTTGTGGCTGGTGGATTTTTGTAATATTGCATGTAACGTTGAGTTGTGGTCTCAATCACAGACCCCTGTTGTAAAAACACACATACGCCAATCTCTCCAAGAATGCGGTGCAGTCAGGGGACGTGTGGACTTTTTTGTGGTTGTGCATGACAAAGTATTTCTTTCTTGACTGGAAAAACATTTCTGTCGCTCCCTCCCTCCTACATACTGAAGCCACAGCTGAACGGAACAGGCTCGTGCCCCCTCTCTGTGGGCTGTTAGAGTCACTCTGGGTTCGGTAGGAAAGCACAGACTGGAAGTAAAGTACCGTGGAGTGGTTATACAAAAAGTTACCACTGATTCCACTGGTAAAATTTTACCTCACCATGTTTAAAACTTTCTTTAAATGCCATGAATCTATTACTTTAAAGTGCACTTTTCCACCATGAATTCATGATATCTCACGGTCTGCAGGAACACTCTGAGTAACGACTGCGTTTAGTGTTTCTTCTTCTGCGCTAACTGCTTCACTTCAGTAACACGCTGCCACCGGGTCATTATCCTGGAGCGGCTCGGTGAAGAGCTTCAAGGACTCTGCTGTGGGTGAGTCTGAGAGGAAAAAGGTGGGAGGCGGAGGTTCAAGAAGGAGAGGAGGAGTGCAACAGAGGACGAGTGAGGGGGAGGGAAAAGCAAGAGAGCTGAGGTCTGGTGGTTGGAAAGGAGAACGATACAGAAAACGTTCAGACTCATAGATCAGTCTTTAGACACTGAACATGAGGTTGCTGTTATCTTTTTTATTTTAATTACATCTGACTCTGGAAAACATATTACTTGATTTCCGGTTTGTCCGATGCAGATGATGCGCACAAATCTTTTTAATAAAATTCGGAAAAGAAGATGAACCCCCGTCTCTCCTTGCAAAGAGAGGACGTGTTATGTAATTGGAAAATGTTGCTAATATGTTGATACTGAATCTTTCAGCACAATATCCACTTGTAGAGACTACAGCGTTATTAAACAACCTCCTGGCGGCTCCGCTGCAGTTAATAAATGAATCACTTCATTCATTAAAAAGAATTCTTGAAGGTTTTCGCTGAAGAGATTTTATTCATGTAACAGCTTTTTAGTCCTGCATGTAATTTAACGTTGTTGGGTTTAGTCAGTCAAATGCAGCCTTTAAGATAACTGTGAGAAACCTATTCTCTCAATCCTCATCTCTTATGTGCATTGACAATAAAATCAGTTTAATAAATCACGATGCACATGAAGTTCTTTGATTTATTACAGATGTTTTACAGGATTGAAAAACACTGACAGTGACACGTATTTGTCAGACACCAATCATCTTCACCACCTTAGCTTCCAGTCTCTACGTCCTGTGACTGTTTCATGTTTGCTGAAATATATTTCCTCTGATTCAGGACATGATGTCACTATCCTTCATGCAATAATCAATACATGCAGAGACCTGGATCAGAGTCAAGATGAATGATATGCCTCTGTATCATTCAATGTGCTGCAGTGGCAGATACAGCTTTGCCAACATAACCCTCCAGGCACATTTGTATTTGCATTTATTCAATTTGTTGGGGATGAATGTTTAAGTACCGCATAGATGAAGAGTCTCACATTAACTGCAGTAACAGACATTTTTAATCACCACTTATCTGCTCCGACTCCTCCATTAACTCCACTGAAATGTGTTAAAAGCCTGTGTGAAGTTATTAAACTGCGGCCACAGAAAACAGTGAATCAAACAGGTGCATCAGGACACCTCACACATTCTGATCAGCACGGTGCATTAAAAAGCAGGTAACCCCAGCAACATTATCACCTAACCTAACTCAGTGGGGTGAAATGCTTAAGAAGCACGTGTTAAACTGACCACAGACACACTTTAAAATGGGTGATGATTCAAAAACACAGGCCAACTTTTATCCTCTGTTATGTGGGAATTGTACAGAGTCAAGTCAACTTGCATCTCTTTTCTCTGTTTCATATCATCGTAAACTTAATGTCTTTGGGTCTTGGAAATATTTGTCAGTTGCAGCTTTCACCGATATAGAAAAACTTGATAAAGAAGAGAAAATGCTGTGCTTTAATTTGCAGGGCCTACAATCCCTTATTGTTTTAACAATGCACTGTTGCGTCTCTGCAATCCATGAAAACCTGCCGCAGCCTTGTAGAACTTGTCACACCAGGTAAAACTTGTTTTTCTGTTTTATTTTCTTATTAAACAGGCTTACAGTTCATGACAGCTTTGATGGATGGACAAGTTAACGACAGTACACATGAGGAATGTACAAACACAATGGATTCACAATAAACTGCACCGATGCCAGACCACAGCCCGGCCCTTATCGTTAGCAAACAGTCATTTCTTAAGTAAGTTGTAAAACGACTCCAAACATCTCTCCAGTAAAAGCAGATACCTTCAGGGGGCAGGAACTCCAACACTCCTCGCTGTGATACTTCTCAGGAGTTTTGATTGAGTCAGAGGGATATTTGGGAGGTTATCTGCAGGAAGAGTGCATGATAAAGCAGAAATGTTCACTGTTTGACCAATTATGTCATCTTTCCAGAACTTTTAAATGTGTACACAGTTTAGTTAAACAGTGTACAAACTTTGATTCCCATTCTGTTTTAATCTTAGCTGCATTTTCTTACTTATTTGTTTGTGTCCTCACTATTAATGAACATTTGTTCTAAAGAGGAGATTACGCCTCGGTATTGAGACTGTTGGGGAGTGGCTGTGATACAGTTGTGTAAGTGGAAATACCTAAAAAAAAAATTAAAAAAAGCCTGGGTGGCCAGGATTTTGTGCCTATCTTTTAATTGATCAAAACTCAAGATTGAACCATTTCCTACAATGTCTCCCAGTGTCTTAATGCCTTTATCAGACCATACACACAAACAGTTCTGCTGTAGACCAGAGGGGAAGTCTGGATTAGTGTGTAGGAGCATCAGTGGGGATGTAGTGTTGCCCAAACCTTCCATTTTCCTAGATAGCCTCCAAACTTTAAGAGTATTTTGTAAAAGAAAGTTTAACAACCAAATGGATCCATTTCCTGGAAGTGTACAAAACAGTTTTCGGAGGTACAAGAGAAACCAGGTCGGGTTCAATATTAAGCCATTAAGCCATTAAGCCATGTATATTCTTGATTTTCTTGACACCAGCTTGAGTTAATCTGCAGGGACATGAGAGTTGGTACATTTTATAGGAACAGCTAAACCGCCCTTCTCCAGCAGAAGCTGTAATCAGACCAGTTATAGTCCTGAACCTTTGTTTCGTCTGTCTTTGTCTTTTGATTTTCTCAACAACCACTCATCCAATAGACTTCAAACTTTGCGGGTGTATGGCTGAAATATTTTGATGAGCGGTTCTCAAGAAAGCTTCAAATATAACTTCTCTACACGTTACATCATGTAAAAAAAGAAGAAGAACTACAGTGCATACGTGCTGGGTTTTTAAGAAAGGCGGAACTCAATGGTGCACTATATTGTGTTGTACTCAAAGACTCTATATGAAAAAGTTGTGCATTGGATGTTTCATCCCTTTCATTGTGTAAGTCGTCGTTTGATTGCATGGATCCGAGGGTACAGTTTATAAATCTGACGGCACGGACTATGAATCCGAAAGTGTCACTTACAGACCGTGTGCGCAGATTTCTAAACCTATATCAGATGTTTAGGTTTAGGAAGGTATGTTTCTGTAAATGGTCAATTTAAAAACCGAGCAATCAGGCTCTATTGAGAGGCAAATTTTGAAGCAGCACAGCACCAGTTCATTTCAAACGGTGTAGCTACCCAATGACAAAGGGAGACTGGACCATCTGGCGAGATCCTGCTTGGTACACCGCAATAAAGGAGTAAAATTGGCTTTATACACATTGGGTAAAAGTGGGGTAATGTGGATGCCTAAATAAGTACATCCTGCTGGAGAAGCATCTGCAGGTAGGATCCTGCTTGGAAAGATATGGCCTCAGATTTTGGTAAAACATGTTTTAAGTAATTCAAATCTAAATCAAATGTCAACACAATGGCAATGCATGAAAGTTAATAAATTCCCACACACTTTCAGCCATTTACATCACCTTTATACCACAGCCCATGGGTGTAACAACCAACAAGACCTCTGAGATTATTACATCAGAATTTGACGCGCTAGATCAACCAAAGCCAAATAATAATAATAATAATAATAAAAAACCAGGTAATGCAAAACACACCAGGAGAAGACCAATAATAAACTGCAAAAGGAAGGTATCGAATCCAAACCTTTGTCCATCAATCATCATTAGTTAAATTCATGTAACCAATCAGAAAGTTGAAGCTGTAATCAATCATGGCTGAAAATAAAGAACAAAAACAGCATGTTGACGGAAAAACGATGAATTCATTTTGTGACAAACTCACAAATTAATTGGTTTAAACCTTAAAAAAAATATTGAGGACACAACAAGACAAAACACAAATTGAGTACACAGGTGTATGAAGGTAATTTCATTGTGTGTGTGTGTGTGTGTGTGTGTGTGTGTGTGTGTGGGTATGAGTGGATGTGGGGGAAGGCAAGGTGTATGGTTAACCATAGACTGAGCTGTCTCTTTCACACACACACAAACCATCACTTGCATTGCACTGCAGACTTGAAATCTAGGTCATGGTAACACATACACACACACGCACACACACTCCCCCACACACACACTTACACACACACACACACACACACACACACACACACTTACACACACACACACACACACACACACACATACACAGTGTTTAAAGGCTCAACAGAGAGAGAGAACAATCAGATGTGATGAAGACGAGGCTGGATCTCAGCTCACCAGTGAACTACTTCAGACTGTTCACTAAAATCCACCGTCTCTACAAACACTGTTAGATTTTATCAGTGTTTCACTTCTCACAGACTCTCTCGTGCTTTTTTTCCTTTCTTTCTTCTTCTTTCTTTTTTGATGAGGTGTTGCATTTTTTTT
>NW_019525096.1:267767-311742 GCF_002814215.2 Seriola lalandi dorsalis | reverse complement strand
AGAGAGAGCAACGAGGAGAGCAGAGGTTTTTTTTCCAGCTGAGAAAAAGACAACTTTAGATTTGCTGGTCAAATACAATCATTATTACGCTGATGATACCGCTTTTTATACCCGCACCTACCACAGCTACCACAGCTGATCAGACCAAGTTGGACTGAGACTGTGAGTGGAAATAAAAATGATGTAACGTGTAAAGTTTGAGTTCTCTCACCTACAGATCAAGAAGCTTCTTCTTATCTTTATTAAAAATATGTTATAAAAATGTTTTTCTACTCGACGGACGATCAATATCACAAATATGTGCTGCAGAAATGAAAGTCATGGAAACAGAACCATTAGCTTCTTGGTGAAAAACAGTACAAATATGGGCTAATAATAATAATAATAATAATAATAATAATAATAGAACAAATACATGAAATATGAAGAAATAAAGGAACAGAAGATATCTGTAATTTGCTCGTTTGGCCCCCTAGTGGCGGAGGATCCTTAGCTTTTATACACTTAGAGCCGGCTTTGATTATGCTTTTATGAAAATGCGAGAACAATCAACAAACTGAAAAGTAACTGCAACATGCAAGAGAGTAGGTACGTTTTTATCCGCTTGAATTTAAGTGCATTTTTAAATTTCATTATAAAATGTCTCCAAAGACAGTTAAAGGCCTCCACTCCGCTGAAATACCAAAATAAAAGGAAGTGTTATTAGTGAATTACTAGTGTCTGAACAAAGACATTTACTAGCTTTTTCAGAGCTTTCAACCACATGTCATTGTCTTCATTCAACAAATATGAGTGGGTCAGGTGTCATCACGTGAAAATAGGTCAAGTGACAGTAAGAGTTTGGATTTTTTTTTGCTCCTATTTGACAGTTTAGAGAGAAACAGGAAACACTGGCTGAGATAGAAGGGTGTGACATTCATCCACTACCACCTTAAAAACTACAACGCCCAGTCGTCTCACACTACTCACACTTTAATTACATTTAAAATATAATCATTTAGCAGATTATACAAACACATCTAAACTTTAACCTTTATTTTCTTTTATCAGAATAGCGATACGAATGTAAAACAATGATAATACTGATTTTTGATGATATAAAAGAGCCTGAGATGAATGTCAGTTTCTAATTTGGTTACCACTTTTGTATTTAGAGCTTCGCCCTGACTTTCCAGGTGAAGGAAGTCAGTGAAGGTCAGTTACACTTGATTATAAAACACAAGGATTTGTAACGTATTTGTGTTACAGCTGAGATAAGAATAAGACAGTAAAATCTCCCTGTTTCACGCTGGATTCTGAACAAACTGTATAATTCAGAAGCTGCAATGGAATCTGTCCATGTGATCCTCCACATTTGGCCACAATCCACAGGAATAATAAAAACAACAAATAAAATAAAAAATCAAAGAGGCAGCAGCAGCAGCATTTTTAAAGAGCCTGCTCACTCCTCCAAACTTCTCCACATTCCTGCCCTCTGGGAATAATCTGTCTTTATTTCTAATGAATTGCACTGAGACACACATGTACCCCCCCATCAACAGATCGCAATCTGAATCCAGCAAGGCATGTCTCATAAATTATGCGCTCCCTGAGCTTTTGATAAGCTAATAGACGTCTGAGTGGAGGCAAATTGATGCTGCGCTCGTGTGATTCAGACACTGGGACACGATTCAGTATTGATTAATGTTTAGCAGGGGCCGAACGGTGGCCCATCCTGAACATCACACCTCTGTTTATACGACAGAGCAGTTTCCTCTCCATTGTTCATTATTCATTAGTCATCTGGACTGCCTGTGGGACTCCCTCCCATCTGCTACGGCTCCATTTCCATATGCCTGGCTCGACCAAGCGAGGCATACATCTGATATGTGGAGAGAGGGAGAGAGGGAGGGAGAGAGAGGGAGAGAGAGAGAGAGAGAGAGGGAGATAGAGAGGGAGAGAGAGAGTATAAATTCATCTCTTTTTCTTGCTCCCTTCATCTCTCTTTCAAAAGGTAATGCATTCATTGATGTTATCATTGGGGGAATGGATGAAATGATAAAAATGGAAATAAATTGCAGCTTTGAAGAGAGACAGCAGAGTACTGGGACACAACAGGACTGGTGTGGGAAGAGAGAAGTGTGTTTGAGTGCTGCGGGTGGGCGGCATGGGAGGGAATTTAAAAAAGAAAAGAGAAAGAAATGTATAATTAGGAGTTGGCCGAGCAGTCTGCCTACATGGGAATTCACGTCGAATAATTTGACACAGGAAATGGTAAAAAAAAAAAAAGAGAAGAGATTCACAGACGTTTTAACACTTATTAACGCCTTTATCTCAGTTTCAGACCAAAAAAAAAAAAATGCAGGAAAAAACTTTATTATTAAGCCTTAAATGAAACCACAGAACCACTACTACTTTTAGGAAACTGTAACTTTAATATATTCATGCAAAAAATAGAAATCCAGTAAGTGAGTTTCAGTGTTCCTGCAGATTCTTGATACTTGTGCTGAATTAATGAAATTTGCACCACAGCTTCTCCACGTGATGCTGCTGGATACTGAGATACAGCTGTGACTTGTGTTTGATATCATTTGTGACAGAAACTAGATTAAACTTTGTTTTTTTTTATTTAAAAAAAAAGGTACATCCCCATGCTCTCTAAAATGAAATGAAAGTAAAGCCACATACTTCCTGAATGCTCAGTTTAAAAAACATAAAAGGGGAGAAAAGTGTATTAAATGCTGATTTAGACGACGGGACACTGAACACTACAGAAACCTTGAAGGAGGTTTTAAAACATAAGGATTATAACAACCTATAACAGACCTTGCAACTTCTCTCAAGGTTTTCTCAACTTTTTTCTCAGGGTTGTTTCCCGAGATTGTGGATCAGCTTTGTAACATCTGCTCAAAACAGTTGATGCCGCATTCATGTTCCCATTTCCTGAAGTTGGGAAGCATAGACTGTAAATAAAGATGGACGTAGCCTCCATGGTGTCACCCAAAGGTTTTTCTGAAGAGCGGTTTTGAAGCTCAGAGTGAGCAGGTCCGCCATCGCCATCTTGGCGTTGCCTGACTCCACCTCAAACTCCCAGCTGATCCAAAACTGTCAATCAAAGTGGCCACACCCTCAATTATGCTGAACTTTAAGCCTTAATAAAATTTAAACTGGTGATTATATAAAAATTCTCATTAATCAAACATTTATTTATGTCCGCCAAGTTTCTGCGTCAACAACAACCAAAATTTTCCCCCGACTTTCTGAGTTGTTGTTCTGACTTGACGGGGCGTTCACCTGAAGTGCATGAAACTGTGTGTAGAAGCAAATTTAAATATTTGTAGAAATATCCCTCTGAGGGACATTTATTTCCCATGTTTGTCCATTTACAGCCTTTAGCAGCTGATATTGTGTGTTAAAAAACACACAAAACTTTAGCTCAACAGGGGGCAGCTGAGTATGAGCCAGAGAGTCTCCATGGGCTGATACAACAGGGGATAAATCCTCTTATTTCTGATACGGTTGGCACTGGATTTGTTTGTAGATTTGTTTATTTGTAGGGGAAAGAGCAGATTAATCAACGATGACATTTAAAAATTTCAACAGCTAATTTGCAATGGTAGCACTAACATTTCTTTGTTAGTTAAAAACTGTAGAAAAACAAACTCTGTTTTGTTGGTTTTGTAAAGGTGGAGTCATTAAGCCGTAGAGGCCCCCAACCCAAAATTTCACCTAGGGCCATAAAAGAAAGTCTAATACTTCAATAACATAATCGCACTTGGTTGAAGTTGCATCGACATTTCTAATAGGAATTTACTCCAGCTTAAGGTTTCCCTTTGTCTTCCAGGGTAATATTGATCCGTATGAAACATACTGTATGTAATCAATCAAACTGCCTCATATCCATCATATCATACGTGGATGACATTGACTGACTGACACCAGATTTTTAATCAGGGACTGAATTGATCCCAGATAGTTTGTCTCTCCTATTAAAGGTGTAATAGAAACCAGAGTCCGATCTCCATAGTGTTTCCATTTCTTAAGAGTAGAAACACAACAATGGAAAAATACTCAATTAAAGATTTTGTATTTTAAGATGTAAGTTAAAGGTCTCATATGTTACACTTCACCAGTGTTTTATTGAAGTGTTGATCCATCAGAAGATATATTTGTGGTTTTAAGAACCAAACCCATCTTAGTGTAGTTTTACATCTCCTCTCTCAGGCTTCTCTCTGGAGCTCTAGTAACAACAGGTCTGTGAGCCAATCAGACGAGAGGAGGCTCTGAGCCTCTCTTCTGATTGGCTGACTGTTTTCTGAGTGTTCAAATAAAAATATAGCAGATTTCAGGTAAAACCAAATCTTGTAAGGTTTGGACAGTGGTTCCAGGTGGGCGGGGCTTGGGGCATGACTTGGAGCAGTGACTGCTTTGTTGTGACATCACAAAGTTACAGGAAGTCCTGACGGCTGGTTTTAAGGCTCAGTTTCTGAATACAGGCTGTGTGCATTTCTCTGTGGACTGAGGCTTTGATACTTTCACAGTATTAATATAGAAGCTAGACCTGATCTATAATCAAACACATGGACAAAGACATTTACACTGGAGGAGCTTTAAAAAGAATGTCATAATGTCTGTAACTAAAGCATCAGATAAATACAGTGGAGCAGAAACTGAATTACAGTACTTGAGTAAATGAGTAGATAGACTTATAGTTACCTCAACAATCATCGAACCGACACAAAGTCAGAGTCTGACTTCACTTCTCGCAGTGAGATGTTTGAAGTGGACCCATCAGCCACTTCACCGCTTTGAAAGGAAAATGAGGGGATTATCAGCGGCGGTAATCTCATGTCGTTCTGTCATAGAAGACGACACCGTAGAGGGGGCTTAACACTGCGTGTGTGTGTGTGTGTGTGTGGCAGGGCTGTCGGTACTGTGAAACCAGACCTGTGTTGATGGTTGGGAGGGGGCGGGGAGTGGGGAGTCCATCTCTGGAAGCTCGATTAAACACAGCTCTCCTCTTCCTTGCTGCGTCAGGGAAATTTAAAACCTCGCCTGAGTCACAGACGACACATTAGCATGCATAACAAATAAGACTGGGCCCGTGTATCTGGCTGATCCTGAACTTTTATCCAATATCAGATATCTGAGCACCAGTGTCATCAACTTCTGATTCGCCCCAAGTTTCTTTTTTTGAGCAAAACTGCAGGAAATTAGCAAGAAAAACCTGCAGAGACATTTTCCTTCCTCGCACTAGACTTTCTTTAGTTTCATGTTGACGTAGTATCTCACAGACAATTCCTCCAATTTAAATTAAAAGCTGAATGTAATTAGCAACAGGTTTTTAGTGTCCCATACAATAAGACAGAAATTTATTGATCCCAATTTAAGTGTCACAGCAGCAAAAAGAACTACAAATACAAAGTAATATAAAAAAATCAATTCACCATTTAGTTTATAAAACATCTAAAGAGCCCATTAACAGTTCCCAGAGCCCGACGTGATTCATTTAAATTACTTCTTTGTCTGACACTAAAATCCCAAGAAAAGCAGCAAATACTCACAGTGGAGAAACTGGCACCACTAAATGTTTGCCATTGTTCATTGATAAATAACACAAATAAGTTGATGATTGATTTCCTGACAATCATTATGAGCATCTGCTACAAAGCATGAAAAGTAAGAAATAAAAACAGAGGTACTGTGCACACCAAACACAAGTGGTGACTATGAGGTGGTATTGGTTCAAGTATTAAATTTAAGAAGAGAAGAAGTGCTCAGATCATAGACTGTGAATAAAGATGGACGTAGCCTCTGTGACATCACCCACATGTTTCCGAAGAGCAGTTTTGAAGCTCAGAGTGAGCTGCGCCACCGTCGCCATCTTGGCAGTGCCTGACTCCGCCCCTAACTCCCAGGTAATCCAAAAATGGGCAAAGAGGAGGGGCGTGCCGAGACTTCCGTGCATGCTGGTTTGTCGCAGGCATACGCTCACCAACCTGTCACTCAAAGAGGCCACGCCCTCAATTCTCCATATCTTTAAGCCTCAATAAAATGTAAACAGGTGAGTTACATAAACAGATGTTATGAAGGAGGAAATCAGCTCTAGAGACCAAAACTTTTTTTGTACCAGGCTGTAAACGTTTATTTCTGCTGTAAAGTTGGACATTTTAACATGGGAGTCTATGGGGACTGACTCACTGTTGGATCCAGCCTCTAGTGGCCATTCGAAGAAGTGCAGTTATTGGTTCTTCATTTCATTTTTCAGCCCAAGAGGTTGAAGCTTGGCAAATATACAAGTACTGTAATTGAATAGTGTTTCCTCTTTATGCCACTTTACACCTACTTATTATATTTCAGAAGAGAATGTTATTACTACTACTACATTTAATACCTCTGACAATGACGTTACGTTTTCACCCGTGTCTGTTAATTTGTTTATTTGTCAGCAGGATTACACAAAAAGTTCTGAACCAATTTGGACTGAACTTGGAGGAGGGACTGGTCATTAGCCGGAGAAGAACCCATTAAATTTTGAAGCAGATCCGCATCATTAACTATGAATTTGAATTTTTTTCCATTAAATCTGGTGTATGTCGTTTGACTGCACTCTAGTTTTGGTAGCTCTGGTTACGACAGTATATGAGACATTTGTATACATGAAGTAGCTCCACTTCAACCAGCAGCAACATTAAACGCTGCTTACAAGTCAATGCATCAATATTAATAATAATCAATACGATAATTAAAGATTTAATATGATGTATTCTGCTTTTTACTTTTGATACTCTGCGATAATACTGACGTAGTTTTGAGGCTTTAAGTGAAGGATCTAAATATACTCCATCCACCGCTTCATGCAGAGATGTGTATGGTGCCTATAATAAATTATTTATGTGTCAAACATTTCATTTTGTCTCATATTTGTGTGTTTTCTTTTCCTCTCTGTTTCTCACACACGTCCTCACTCCTCTTCACACCACCAGTTTTCCTCCTACAGTGTGTTGTGTGGTATTGTGCTGCACACAGTGAGCGCTCTGCCCAGATGTTTAATGCAAAAGCAACGCAATCATCATGCTCTATTTGTGCACACAATTTTTTCTTTTTTCTTTCTTTTTCTTTTTTTTTTTTGTGGTCGTAAAATGGCCATTTTTGCTTCTCACATCTTGCACCTGCATTACATTTTTCCGCCTTGGCTGATTTCACTTTACCTGCCTTTAAAATGTTGCGGTTATTTTTCGCTCTCTAACAGCTGACTCATTTCCTTCCTCCATTCTGTCTCATCAACTGCTGCACAGCCATGTCACAGTTTAGTTATGCATCAGCTCGCTGCACTGCAAGTCTACACTTAGGTGTGCATGTGTATGTGTGTGTTGTAGTGTGTGTGTGTTGTATTCAGGTAGAAGGAGAGTGTGTGTGTGTGTGTGTGTGTGTGTGTTTGTTTCCTTTTTAGTTTAATTTATATGGTTTTCTTTTAATCGTAAAAACACTATGCATATAAAAAGCTGTGTGCTGGTATGCAATATGAATGTGCAGAAAAGATGGGGGGGTCGTGTGTGTGTGTGTGTGTAAAAAAATGGCTGGGAGGAGGAGGAGGAGGAGGAGGAGGAAGAAGGGGGGTCTGGATTGTTGCAGCAGCTGGTTGGCTGCTGGGCTGGTTTCCATGGCAACGTGTGTAAAAAGAGTACAGGCTCCGTCCCTCAGTCCCGTATCGATGCTCTGTACAAAAGAATAACGTTTTACAATTACATGCCCTCCGCTCTGTCTGTCTGAGTCTTTTTCTTTATTTATTTTTAAAAACAAAACATCTAATTAAAAATATGGGTTTTATGAACAGACAATAAACAGACTCTCATCACCAACCTGAATCACTGTGCAAGAGTAAGAAGATTTTTTTTTCCACCTGATCTCCTCATGCAAATTCATATTCTTTACAGAGAGAGGACCTGATTAGAGGAGGAGGGGGAAAAAAAAGCCTTTTCTGGATTTTCCTGCTGCTCACACTGAGCTCTTGCAGGAGGATTAATTTAGTGCAAATGCATATAGGGAAACCCACCAAAGGGACTCTTGTGGTTCTACACAAAAATACCAAAGTGTTTCTGCGAGCTTACACCTACAGTACGAACCTCCGGAGGAAATGATAGCAAGTCAAGTCAAAGTTCACGTTATCTGCGCTGACAAAGCCAGAGGTCGATGATTAGTGTCGAAATCACTCAGCTGCTTTGTACAGAGAACTTTTGTTAAAAAATAAAAACACAGAAGTTGAATTGAAACTGAAGCCGAGAACTTTTACAAAGATGCAAGAGTCAACGTCAGAAAAATATGTATGAAAGGAATCCAACAGTGTGTTTGGTAGAGGAGGCTTATAAAGACTGAGTGATGCTGTCAGACACTGTGGATTTGTTTTTTATTATCTGATTGTGAATATATTTAGTGGAAATTGAATATTTCATAACATCTTCTCATTGGTATTTTCTGATAACCTGATGACAATCTGAACGCAAATTGTTTTGTTTTTTTAAAGTGTGAAATACAGGCCCTGAGCCAATCAGAACAGAGGAGGCTCTGAGCCTCTCTTCTGATTGGCTCATTGCTTTCTGAATGATCAAATAAAAATAAAGCAGATTTCAGGTAAAAACACTCAGAGAAACCAAATCCTGCAAGGTTTGGATGGTGGGTCCAGGTGGGCGGGGCTTGGTGACTGCTTTGTTGTGACATCACAAAGTTCCAGAAGTCCTGACGGCTGGTTTTAAGGCTCAGTTTCTGAATACAGGCTGTGTGCATTTCTCTGTGGACTGAGGCTTTGATACTTTCACAGTATTAATATAGAAGCTAGACCTGATCTATAATCACACTACACATGCACAGAGACATTTACACTGGAGGAGCTTTAAATGTAGAACGGTTGAATGAATGAGACCATTGTTGTGAAGACTGTCAGCCTGGAGCGACCTCTGCACTTCATGTAGCAGGTTGGTTTTGGCAGCGGATCTGAGGGATTGCTTCACGCTACAGAAGAGAATAAGAGGTGCTGATCTTTGCAAACAAACCCCAAACCTGCAGAATCTCTGGTAAAGTCTGAGAAAACATCACTATTAACAGCTGGTCTGCGTCGATAAAAATGACAAGCAGGGATGGGAAGAAACCAACTGGATTCATGGGAAATGTGGTCTTCATTTTGAGAAATACAATATCATACACGCAAAACAGAGACAGCTATGACAGTTTCAGGAAAGTTGTTTCTTTTCCTGTTCGGGAAAAACCACCTTACATTTAAATGAAATTCATGTCCGTAACTATTTTACATCAGCAATATACAGTTTGAGGGAAATGTGATGCTGCCAACACAAAGATTTTACTTCAACATATCAGACAGAGCCTTCATATTGTACAGTACGTTCACTGTCAACATTACTCAGATGGATATTCCTGTAATATCTGCATATGGCTATAACCACGAACAAAAAAATAATATTATTTAAGATTATTTTAGTGTCAAAAGTTCCTTTCAGCTCATAGTTTAGAAATTTAAAGCAGTTTCAAATGAACCAGAACATGACGGGCGGCAAACCAAGAATAATATTCGGCTGTTGAAGGAACTTCTGTTCTGTTCTGCACGGGGACAGTGCAGTGCAGTAGAAGACAGTAAAGTACAGTAAAGTACAGTAAAGTACAGTAAAGTACAGTAGACGACAGTACAGTGCAGTAAATGACAGTACAGTGCAGTAGAAGACAGTACAGTGCAGTAGAAGACAGTAAAGGACAGTGCAGTGCAGTAGAAGACAGTAAAGTACAGTAAAGTACAGTAAATGACAGTACAGTGCAGTAAATGACAGTACAGTGCAGTAGAAGACAGTAAATGACAGTACAGTGCAGTAGAAGACAGTAAATGACAGTACAGTGCAGTAAATGACAGTACAGTGCAGTAGAAGACAGTAAATGACAGTACAGTGCAGTAAATGACAGTACAGTGCAGTAGAAGACAGTAAATGACAGTACAGTGCAGTAAATGACAGTACAGTGCAGTAGAAGACAGTAAATGACAGTACAGTGCAGTAGAAGACAGTAAATGACAGTACAGTGCAGTAGAAGACAGTAAATGACAGTACAGTGCAGTAGAAGACAGTAAATGACAGTACAGAGCAGTAGAAGACAGTAAATGACAGTACAGTGCAGTAGAAGACAGTAAATGACAGTACAGTGCAGTACCTGCCACACCAGACAGTAGAAAGCAGTACAGGACAGTATGTTATAGGAAAGTAAAGTTCAGTAGATAATAGTAAAGACAGGACAGCCCAGTGCAGTAAGAGCATTTGCTCCCATTTGCCTTGTGACCTTTATTACGTTACATAAGTTACATATGTCTGTGAGCTGTTGAAAATCTGAACAGTTTTTAGAGGCCTAAAGAGTAAAACCTTTCAGTGCTAAGCAAGAATTATGTCATATTCTCTCTCTCTCTATTTATATATATATATTTATATGTTATTTTTCTTATTTTCTATCTTACTAATCACCTCCCTCAGAAAAAAAAAAAGATTAACAAAAGCGCAGAATAGAAAAACGTCATAAAGAATAAATAAAATTTTGTAGCAGAAATTTCTTTCTTTCCTATGTTGTTAATCAGCTCGCAGATTTATCTCGTGACGCCTTTGGAGGAAGTGACCCAGCAGTAGGATACAGGATAGACCAGTTAGAAACAGTAGGACGGTAGAATCCAGCACGGGACGGTCAAGAACAGTAGATTACAGTAAAATATAGTAAAATACATGACAATAAGGGACAGAGGAAAGTAGTAAAAGACAGTTTAACATAATAAATCAGCATCAGCATGTGCACAGTAAATTCCATGTTGCACACTCTAATAGGGCTAACGTGGCCATCAGGGGCTTTCCTCTGTGTTTCTGCCTAATCCATATTGAGAGCATCATAATTCTTCTCTGTGTGAGCTCTAATTAGTAGTGTGGCTGTTTTCTTTTCTGTCTGTGTGTGTATGTGTGTGTGTGTGTGTGTGTGTGTGTGAACAGTTATGAAGAAGGAAGCGTGACCTCATCAACACAATGAAAATATATATATATATATATACACACACACACACACACACACAGAGAGAGAGAGGCCTGCTCTGAGTTTAAACATTACAATCAATGTGGTTTAAAAAGAGGATTGTGGCTGTGCGCGGTTGGCATCTGCTGCTGCTGCTGCTGCTGTTATCTGCACTTAGAGTATCTGATCTCCTGGTTTGTGATTGGCTGGAGAGGCGGGCTGCTCTTTCTGCCTCTGAACAGGACGAATGTGGACGGATCGATGGATAAATGGATAGATGGAGGGATATACGGATGGATGGATTGTGGAGAAAACCATGCTTAAGATAATAGTCGCAGATTGGTCATATAGTATTAGTCAAATTATCACTTTTTCTCAGGTATGACTAACTTGTCCTTGTTGCTTTTTGTCCCCTGCATGCTGCAAACCCAGAGACCATTACATGAACACTGGCACCTCCTGGTGGAGTAAATACAAACCGCTCTGCCACTGCATTTTATTAAATCAAATTCTCCTCTTATATCGCCTTGTGTTTGTTTTCTTAATTCCCCTCCATGTTTTCTGTAAAGAGCTTTCAGTTGCCTTGTTGCTTAAATACAAATGAACTTCCCTTGCCAGTTGAATAATCTCATAATCTTTCTTTCCACTGCAGAAAATCACATTAACAAACCATCTTATTCTAAAATCGTATTTTGTAAAAAATAATAGAAATATTAAGAGCGTGGCTGAAATGATTTCACCTGGTTTTAATTCCAATCAAGTTGTTTTCAAGCATTGTTTTTGAAACCAGTGTCAGTTTCCTCACACTCGTGCAGCAATTTTCCTTTTTTTTTTGTCTTATATGAAGACACTAAAACTAACTTACGGAAAATTTCTCAGTGAAATTTGATGTTTTCCATTGTTTTATGTAAAATAAGGGTTGAAAAGTAAACAGATTTTACAGTATTGTTTGTTAGCATGCAACATAATCGAAAACAATAGAAAGCAAATACAAAAATCTGAAGAGAAGAAAAAAGAAACCTTGATAGTAAAGATAATTTGCATGATTACAGCATAATGCAATGCAATAAACAGTAATAAATAACTTTTTGAGCTTGACTGTGATGTTTATCAGGTTACTGTCTGTTGTTTGTGTTTTAGTGTCGACTCCTTGAATGTTCACTTTCTTGTATTTATGGGGGAAATTTGTTTCCGGAGAGTTCCCCTCAAAATTGATTTCAGGAGTAAGATCATGTGTCATACATGATTCAGCCAGGAAACAATAACTCTGTCGACTTTCCACTTATCATCAGGTTCATCCTGTGAATGTCAAACTGCAGATACCAAAACTGTCATATGACTGGAAGCAGAACAGATCAATTTTAAGAACCTTTAGATACGATTGAGCTTTTTTTATTTGTAGCTGTTTTACCCTTTATCAGAATAGCAGCATGTGCTCAAATGTCACTGTCATGTGTTATAATAATAATAATAATAATAATAATAATAATAATAATAAAATAAGTTGCAATTGGTATTTATTGGTATTTAATTGATAATTACAATTAATACTTATTCATAGTCATATCATTAATTTTACTTTACAGTTTTTTTTGTTTTTCATCTTTTTACTTCATATTTTACAAAACAATTTAACTCGTATAATATCAATAGAATGTTTTGATGAATAATTTACTTTCTATGATAAATTATGACATATAAAAACTGTATTACAAAATCTCCCTACGTTTTTTTTTCTCTCTTTTCTACGTGGAAAAACAAAACAAAACAAAACAAAAAAAAACAGACAAACCAACTCAAAACGTTATTGTACTGAAACTGGTGGTGGTTTCAGTTTGAGGCGTTTGCTATATCTAAGATCAGTAAATGTGTTCTTCTTCTTTGTTTCAAAAAGAAGTTTCAGTTTGCATGTGGGTGGGTAGACCTATGCCGCGTTCATGGACCCTTCAAACTTTCCTACAACTGAATTTAAAACGTTAAAAAACTCTGATACTAAATACCAATTTTGTCGCCATTTATATTTTTTGTCTTTAATCAAACGGTAGCACGTGAGGAAAAGCTCACTCTTTATTTTTCACTCATCAGTAAATTGCTTAGTTTGATGAAATTGCAATACTCCGACAGTCTTTGAATGCCTCATAATATTTCGGTTTTAACTACTGTGCCGCCTCCGCTCCGTCAAAGACGTTCAGATGGAGAACAGCGCCAGTCCGCGAGCACTTGACTTCACTGGACTCCGCCGCTTCTCACAGGTGAGTTCAAGTTTCTTTATTTCTGCACTTTACGGAGTTTTAGTTGTGAACATTTCTGCCTTTTTACCTCTTCAACGACATGCGGAGTCTGAGGCTGTGACACATTTACAGCAGCCTACATGTAAAACATCTCACGTGTTCAAAGTCACATATGCTGAAATGAAGTGAGCTAAAACGTCCGCATGTGTCGTTTTCATCCAGGCTTTTACATTTTAGGCTAAAAGTGGCAGCTAGTGCTTTATTTTATCTTCTGTTTTGTGACTTGTTAACTTGTTATAAGAATTTGCACTTAAATATATGGAGCATTTTTCAGCTAAATGTACTGAAAGTATCATTATGCAGCAGAATGAGCTCTGTCAATGTTATATTATCATGTACGTTATTTGGTTATTAGTCATAATGCAGTAATTTGGACTACTTTATTTATATTTATATAGTTAAACCTTTAATAAGGCATATTATACAAATAGATCATATGTTCTGTGTGTAATCTGCAAAGTAAACAGTAACTGTTTCCTTCTAAAATACAGTGAAGCAGAAGTGTAAAGGGTCATAAATTGGAAAAACCTGTAGAATTCACCAGATTTTCCAAATATATACAACTGGAGTATAATATAAAATAATGCAACATAGTACGTTAGCAGTATTTGAAAGAGAAAAGTAACTACTTAACTACTTTATGTACATTTTGGTTGTTTAATTTATGTTAAATTAGTCAGATGTTTTATGCGTAGAAAAGTAACTTGTAGTTATAGATGTAATATAAATGTAGTGGAGTAAAAAGTACAATATTAATAGACAAACAATAATAAAAGTATTAAATAAAGTATAAAATGAATGTAGTACAGTAGTACAGTACTTGCAAATAAACTTAACATGTACTATAAGCAGCAATTTAATGTTATTGCTGGTCACAACTTTATATGTATTTTTGGTTTAATCTATAATAAATTATTATAAACTGATTATATGTTTTGTGTGTGAAATCCTGCATCTAAAAAGTAGTAACTGTAGGTGTAAGATGATATTGTGGAGAAAAATGTGCAATATTACTTTGGCACCATGTCAAAGTAAAACACTTGTAAACACTAAATGAAACATTCACTTAACAGGAAACAATAGGAAACACATTTGCATCTTTTGAGGGAAAAAGACTTTCAGTTCAACATGGGCAGAATTTCAGTTCTCGTTAATTAACCTCCTTCAGCTGCAGCGATCACTAATAGTTTGTAGTAGTAGATGATTCATTGATGTGAAGTTGTCGCACTGATTTCTGTCTCTGAATGAGTGACCACTTCAGGGACACTCTGAGAGTCTGGGCTCTTGTACAAAGCAGCAGCTACAGTCAAAAGCTTCTGTCACAGACATGGACATCCTGTCAATAACAACAAAGACCAACCCCCCGTCTTCCTCCTCCTTCCTCTTCCTACTTCAAACACACCCACACACAACACACACACACACACACACACACACACACACACACACTACTTTGATGGTGTTGGGTGCAGAGCGTCAGGTGGGAGGTTCGTTTGACCTTGCCCTCTGTCATGAAAGGTTTCTGAAAGGTCTCTGGCGTTGGCACCCTGGCACCTGACCTTCCCTGTGCCCCCTGTGTGTGTCCGAGGACGGGGGCGCGGGGGCGGGTGGCATTTTCCGTATCGATGGGTGGCCGCAGTAAAGTCAGACGGCCCCCTGACGCCTTGAGAGGAGCGGGACACACGATTGGCTGAGCTGATAAAGATAAAACATCAGTCACAAGAGCAGAGCACAGCGATGTGACGGCTCACTGGTTCCAGTGGTAAATACTGAAATGAAAAGCCTCTGTTTACTTTTTTTGAACCAAAATAAGCCGTAAAACAAAGATTCTACAGTGTAAAGGTCAGCAGCTGGTTTCAACAATGACCCCTGTGTCGGTCCGGCCTAAATCCACTTACATCTACTGTATGGTAACTTTATGGGGAAGAAAGAGGGCATAGATGGATTAACCCCATTAGGACGTCACCACCACTCGTCATACTTTACATCACATCAGCTCAAAAGCTGCACAGTGTTTGGTTTAGTCAACTATTTCACTTCCTGCTGAACGTCACGAACAGTAATCAACATTAATGGCCTCAAAGCTAACCAAGGTAACCAGACTTTAGACAGGAAACAACAACAACAAAAAAAGAAGTATATTAACTCACAAAGAAAACAGCGGTAACCGTGGCAACAGCATGCCTTCCTCACAGCTTGAAGAGTGAAGACAGATAACATCATATTTATAGTACTGCTCTGTGGAGATAATCCATTGAACAAAAACTATCCATGCAAAACACCGTATAAAGG
This sequence comes from Seriola lalandi dorsalis, assembly GCF_002814215.2. Lineage (NCBI taxonomy): Eukaryota > Metazoa > Chordata > Actinopteri > Carangiformes > Carangidae > Seriola > Seriola lalandi. Next base: position 296,137 of record NW_019525096.1, on the reverse strand, counting down.
CTTTATATACACGTCGCTTTATTGCAAGATGACTGATCGATACGAGCTCCGTGACAGATCTTCAAATGAACGGCCTTCACCGACACGTGTCAACAGAAAACTGTGCAAGTCTGAAATAGGTTTCATGGCCAATAAAACCTGGTCTAGTCCATGTGGTGTTCAAGTATAAAAAACAATCTGAAATTAAATAAATATATACTTTAATGTTTCAAGGCAATGTTATTTTGTAATTGGATAAACCCTGCTGCTCAGTAAATTAATTCTACACACAAAACAAAAACTGAATCAGAGTCACAATCACTATAACAGGATGTGATTGGAGGTCAAAGTTAACTTCAGTGTCTCACATCGTAGTTTTCTCTTATGTAGGTAAACACAAGTTAAGGCTTTATATACAATGTCAAAGCACAGTCAGCATGTTTCTATATAATCCAAGTTATTAATGTTTTATGATGCTGATAAAAGTGTGTTTACACTGTAAACACAGGAGTAAAATAGGTTTGTATTTAAGTATGGCTGAGGGACAAACACATAAAATGCTGCTTTCCAATAAATAGACAACCTCTTCAACTTCTATCATTATTTTAAAGTGTCAGAAATAATTGTTCCCTGCCCACCTTTTCAAAATTTATTGCAGTTGTGTTTTATATTCTGTGGTGTTTTTCAGTCTGTTGTTTGCCCCACCTGTGAAGCTTGAAGACGAAAAAATTAAACAGGAAGTGTGGTTACATCGTCGTAACTTTAGGCACCGGAAGTTTTACTCCTGCATAAGTGCAGCGTTATATGAGAGGTTTGAAGTGTGCAGGAGGCTGCAGCTCTGCACACTTCAAATGTTTGAATCTGTGTAGGTCGGAGGTGTGTGTGTGTGTGTGTGTGTGTGTGGGCGTGAGTATTTCAAGATCAATATCAGTCTGTCTTTAGGTGGACAAGTCTATGCTTGTGAAGACTGATGATGATATTTATCAGAAAACTCAGCTCCAAGTTAAGAGCAGCATTTAAACGAAGCAGGTTCTGTTAGTTTGCAGTTTAAATAATCCGAGTCATGAGTTGATGTGTGATTGTCTTCACGTAATTTTAAGGTTTATTTAAACGGGGCTGCAGCTTTGTCCCACTGTTATCAGTATGTAGGACGTTACCTCGGAAACAAGACTTGAATTAACTGTGTCTTTCTAAACCTGCCTGACTTCTGAAAGTAGAGCAGATACTCACAAGTGGAAAAAGTGACAAATAAAATGTTACCAGGTCAGACAACAAACAAAAGTAAAAGTAAGAAAAAGTTAGGAATAGCACGTCCTGTCTCCATCTGAGGGTGCACATGATGCAATATTTCTTTGAACCACAGCTGAAACAATCATTTTGCAAACTTTTATTAATCATCAATTAGTCATTCAAGTCATTTTTTAAAACAAAAATTCCAATAATTAAGTGGTTACAGTAATATCTGCAGGTTTTCTTTGTCTTCTGTGACACTGAACTGAAAGCTTTGTGTTTTTGGACGATCGGTCGGACGAAAAGGGCGATTTTAAAGATGCAGATTTGGGCTTTGGGAAATCACGACGAGCTTGTTTTCTAAAATTCTACAAATCAAATGATTAATCAGGCGCGATGCTTTTATTCTACCTGCCAAAAAGTTTGCTGTTGATATCTACACATAGTCTAAACCAGTGGTTCGTAACCTTTCCCAACTCATAGGCCACTTGAAAATCTCACATCCGACCCTGTAATAACATAATATATAATATATAATATATAAATAATATATATTCTCAGAAACAATTTTTATTTGTATTTATTATATTATATTCAGGACTGAACAGAAAACAGGGGACACTCCAGTCTCCATAGTGATAGATCGAGTTTTTACATTTGTTTTGTAATGTTTTTAAAGATCATTTCAATTTAAAACATTTGAAAACATTATTCATAATTTTATTTAATTTTTTTATATAATTAAATTTTTTCACCAGCAGAATTATACTATTTAGCAAAACACACACACACACACACACACACACACACAGGTTGGGAACCACTGGTGTAAACATTAGATAATTAGTATTTGCGGCTGCAGTGAGAGTGAATCAAAACTGAAAAGTAGTGGCCTGTCAAACCAGAACGAGACGCTGAGGGGATCCGTCCTCATCTCTACGCGACCACATCAAAAATATTGATCGGAGCAGCTTTAAACTACCTAAAAACCAAAACTGCCTGTAGACATAAACATTTAAACACTCCATATTAGGATGTTGAATGATGCCACAGTATATTGGCTTCATATAAACATTTCATCTGCTTCCTTATAAGTTTCTGTGTCTGTCTAATCACATGACACTACTGACTCAGGGTCAGTGGGAGTTCCAGTAAAAGAAGGTGACTCGGTGCCAGCATCCGTTTTTGACGATGACAAGTATTGCAGACTCGCATATTCTTGATCTTCGTTTAGTATTTCAACTCTATTAATAGTCACCCCTGAGCCTGGTCGCCACCACTGGGACACACACACACACACACACACACACACACACACACACACAGCTCTCCAGCAGGCCTCAAATATCACATCGACCGTCCCCGAGTCTCTTGCCATCAAACCTGCTGCAGTGTGTTGCTGTAGTTCGTCTCACGCTTGATTCCACAAAAGAAGAATATTTCTTTAGCTGATTTTATTTTTAACAAGCTGCTTTTACGAGGCTCAGCCAAGTGTGACAGCTGGTGTTTACAAGTCCTGAAGAGTACGGGTGGTGCTTTTATTTTAGTTGCACTGAGGTTGAGGAGGCAGCTTTGTTAACTCGCTTCAAGTTGGGAACAACAGCAAACATCTTCCACCCACACACACACACACACACACACACACACACACAGTGAACTTTGTCCACACCGGGAGATGTTTTCTTGCCGATTTAGTTTAACACTCGTCTCTGAGAGCCAGCTGGAGCAGACTAAAGTTTTAAGTTTGGTGGGGGAAACTCAGCTCATGTGGTTACCATGTCATGGCTGCTGAAAATCTCTCTCTTTCTCTCTTCCTCTCACAGGTTGTGTAAGAAGCGTCAAGGGCGGAAAACAGCGAGCCTCCTCCTCTGCGTCCTCCCCCCCCACCCCCCCCGCCTGCCTGCCAGCCCCATCTTTCCTCTGGAGGAAAAGAGGCAGTCGGCAAGTGCTGCAGTGGAGGAAAGGTGACTGACGGCGACCCAGAAGCTGCTTCCGAAATAAATCTGAGAAAAGAAAAATCTCGAGCTGCTTCGTAAAGACGGCGTCAACATCACAGTTTCCTGGAGGTTTTTTTTTTTTTTTTGGGGGGGGGGTTGGTTTTTTTGGTGGATATCTGAGTTGGGGTCAGAGAGTCCGCAGCCATGTCGCCTTTCCTGCGGATCGGCTTCTCCAAATTCGAGATGGATCCCGGTCTGGCTTACCAGGAAGAGGTGCTGAACCCATACTGCGCCGTCCACATGAAGGAGGCCATCGACACAGGTTAGTGACGTGTCCGGGTTTATCAACAACACTGAGGTTATATCGCTGATTATAGTGATTAGATTGCACCGAATGATTATTTTCATTATCAGTTAATCATTAAGTTTATGAAATAGTCCCAGAGCCCAGGGCGACATCTTGAAATGTCCCAAACCCAAAGATTCAGTTTGTATATTGATATAAAAACAGAGAAATGCTGTGAATTCTCACTTTTATCTTCAGAGTTTATTCTGAAACAATTAATCGATGATCAGAATTATTGGCTGGCTGATCGGTTCGCAGAGTAACTTTTTGATCAGTGCAGGTGATGTCACCAGGGTTAGACCAATATCTCTGCCCTCGTTGGCCTTTTATTGACATCCAGTTGTGGTCTCGTCAGCGTCGTCTGACTCTAATGTGCTGATTATTGATTAGATACGTGTTGACTGTGGCGCTGACAGTAGCACACCGGCTGCCTGTAGCAAAACATTCACCTATAATGAAACGAGCCAATGAGGCATCTCTGCACAAGTATGTGTGTAAATATATTCAGTTGTGGTGACGGTGTCATCCGGGGTTTGGATGCGTCATGGTTTAAAAACTAACTGACAGATTGTGTCTGCTCCAATCAGTTTCAACAAAAAATTAATTGGCAGCTACTTAAATAATCAATTTTTGACACATTTCCTAATTTTAACATTTTTTTCTTCACCTCACATGGTAGTTAAATTAGTATTTTTATGTTTCGGACTGATGGTCGGTCAAAACAAGCTATTTGAAGTTGTTACCTTGGCAACTGTGAAACTGTGATTAGCATTTTTTTTTGCTATTTTCTGACATTTTCTAGTCAAAACAATTATCAGTTATTCAGGAAAATAACAGATGCAGCTTTAACTTTAACCGTGTTTCAGTGTCTTTAGAGTTTAATTTCTATAAATTATAATGTCTTTACAATTCATTTTAACACATTTATTACATTTGAACGGATTGACAACACAAAATATTCACTCTACATTAATTGGAGTTGAAGCTTTTGCATTTGCTCCTGTCAGCGGCATGTTCACTGGATCTTTCTCAGAAAAATGGAAAGAAAAAAAAAAAAGTTGCTCTGCCACCCAGGAAGTGATGCGTTTAGGATCAGCAAAGCAGCAACAGTGGGTGTCATGAATAAATATAGAAATGGTGAAGTAGTATGTTTATTTTTAGCCTCTGTTTGACCTTAGGTTACAGTGTGTGAAACTGTCACACAACTAAATCACACAGGAGTCACACGGATCAGCTTCAGATATTCTCTTAGAGAGTCGGTGATTGTGACTTTCACCTAAAAAAAGAACAAGAAAGAAAGAACTTAAAAACAGCTTGTAAGACGACTGAGACACTAAATATCTACTGTGTGTAATACTGTGAGGGAGTCTGAGGTGTAGGATGGCCGGCTCCACACATCTGGACTGATGTGTGCACCATAATTCAACAACAGATAAAAGGCAGCACTGTAAATGCGATTGGGTCCAAACACTACGCCTCCGTATCCTCCATGTTTTTAACACACACACAAAAAAAAAAAAAAGGTCTTCATTGTGGTTGTTGATTCTCTTCCAATGTCACAACTTCCCAGCGCGATAACGGACTCACAGCAGATATCTCCGTTCTGCATCTGGCTATCTTTAACCACTGGTTCAGGATAGAGCCAGAAAAAACAATGAATGTGTCACTGAGAGGAAAGAGGAGCGTTCTGATGTTTCTTTTCCTCCTTCTGTGTAAAAAAAAAAAAAACACAAAACAAAACCACAAGGCCGGTGCTGCGAGGCAGCAGAGGAAAGACTGTGTGAATGTGTGTGTTTCATTTACACTGGAGGGACAATGTCGTTTAGTTTCATTTTATTTTACCTCAGATAAACGTCATGAAGACTGTCAATGTCTTAAAATATGAAGAACATTTAAAAGAAACAATAAGCAGCAGTGGATTTTTACCTCCGATCTTCCCATCAGGACATTACTGTGCATCACAGGAGCTTTTCACTGGCACCATGCTGAGTTTGTGAAATTAGTAGCTGATGATGAGAAACTTCCAGGATGGATTAAAAAAAACAAAACAAATTCAACTAAAAAGCATTAAGACAGCTCCCATCAGGCATTTTGGCTCGCTGCAGCTGATTTCATCTTCAAATAAAAGTGATGGAAAGCGGCGATAAACAGCTTTCCTCTGAAGTGTTCAGGCTCTTTTTTTGACTCTGCCAAACACGAGTCGTACACAGAACTGAATCGTTAAAAAGACTAAAACAGTGAAAGAATCAAGTTCTTCAGTTAAAGCCAAAAGTCGACGTCTCACTGCTCCTGTCTATTGCAGTACAATGAGGTTTACTAGAGTGGTTATTGGCTGGTGTATTTCATATCTTTGTTACTGTCCATAAATCACGTGTTAGGAACAAAACCAACAGATCAAACCACAGCTCACAAATATATAGTTTCAATCTTATAAACAGGAAACAAATCAAGCTATTTGAAGTCTTTATACCTTGGGAAACCGTGCTAAGACACAGCTAAGATTAGCATTTTTTGCTAATAACGGCATTAATTGCTAAAACAGCTGTAGTTTGTAGAAACCGTTGCTCAAACAAGAGGAAAGAGTGTTAACTTGTCGGGGGCTATTTTCAGCGGCGGATTAGCTCACTGGCTCCTACCAACATTACATCTTTAAAAACAGCTCACAAACATATAGTTTCAATCTTATAAACAGGAAACAAATCAAGCTATTTGAAGTCTTTATACCTTGGGAAACTGTGCTAAGACACAGCTAAGATTAGCATTATTGGCTAATCACAGCTTTCACTTCTTAAACAGCTTTAATTTGTAGCAAATGTTACTCAAACAAGAGGGAAGAGTGTTAACTTGTTGGAGACTATTTTCAGCGGTGGATTAATACACATCAATACACAAAGGTACATCTTTGAAACTATATGTTTTTGGGTTGTTTTTAATTTTATAAACAGGGAACAAAACAAGCTATTTGAAGCTGTTATACATTGGGAAACTGTGATTAGCATTTTTTTTTTTTTTTTTAATCGAACCAAAGTTAAGACGATTAGGAAAGAAAAGCTAATCACAGAATTAATCAGCTGCAGCTCGTAGCAAACGTTACTCAATCAAGAGGAAAGAGTGTTAACTTGTTGGGGACTATTTTCAGCGGTGGATTAATACACATTTGGTGCTCCACTGAGTATTTCTGGCATCAGGACGGTGTGTGTGGGATGAAGGAACATGTCAGCCACTGACAAGAGAAAAAAGACAACAGTGATTAAGCAGCAGTTACAGTTACAGTAACAACATTTTACACAAGAGCTTTGCCTCTGCTCAAACCTCTTTTTAGCACTGTTTCCTTTTTTTTTGTTGTTGTGGTAATATGAGCTATATCCCCCTGGGTTAGTGGAAAATCCTCTTCCAGCAGCTCGTCTCTGTGGTCAAACAGTGAACCATTCTTTGTCAACTTCCACCTTCAGTGAACTATTTAAATGTGGCAGAGCAGCTGAGTCAAGGCCGCGGAGCGCAGGTTTAAAACATACCAGACAGTTTTTTAGATGAAAGCAAATTACAATGACTTTGAATTTAAACTCTCAAACGAAACCTTATTTAATGTCTCCACTAATGTAAACTCACTTGATGCCGCAGAGACACGAGAACACACTCACGTCCGAACGCCACCATAGTGCTTTTTCAAAGAATAACACAGGAACTGACTGAGTGACACCAAACCATGTCACCTCTCACTCTGCATAACTTCGCCAGGAAACTTTCTTTAAAAAAAACAAAAAACACGCACACACACGCACACACAAAGTCAGACATATTTTCCTCTCTGGTTGCTGTAAGCAGCACAGATGGCAGCTGGCAGGGACGGTGGACAGACCAGCGATGAGCCGTTGATGGAGAAGGCCGCAGATCACTTTGAGAGTAAAAAGCTTAGCGGGCTTTATTGTTGAGGCAGCAGGATGGCATGTGTTGGTTATGTAAGTGGATATATGGGATGTTATTGCAGAGGGAAAAAAAAAAATCAGCAGATGTCAATTACGAAGGCCAGGATGGTGTTTTTTTATTTCCCCGGCCGTGTGATAGAGACTGAAAATCTCAACTCTATAAGATGATAATCGTAAAGATCTGCGCATATGTTGAACTTCTAATCTAAATGTACGACACATTTGAACTAAAAGCAAGTCAAGGATTTAGCTTTAAATCACAGTTTGAGGCTCTTAAAGAACATCTTTTCCACTGAGAGCGATATCCTGCACATTCATCCCATTTACCCGGATTAATTCCTGGTATCGGTTTCCGACACTGGCAGGAAATCATCCGGATGTTATTTATCCAAATCCGTGGGTTAAATGCTTGAAGGATATGGATTGCGATATTCTATACTTCTGTTATTGTCAACAAATGCCATAACAAGGCCCAAAGCTAACAGCGTATTATTATCTTAATACTTTTCCTGTCCCATTGGCTCATACTGATGAATCTTTAAAACAGGTCACAAATAATAATAATAATAATCTCATCAAAAGGCTCATTCATTTCCCAAAACAGCTGAAACAGTAGTTTATAACAACTGCTGAAACAAGAGGAAATAGTGTCATTTGTCGGGGGCTATTTTCACTGGCAGATTACATCGCGTTTATGTTTTTATGGTTTGGACAATAATGGAGCTCTAAGCACAGAGGAATAAGAGCTACCAGTCCACCGTTTGTTCCCTGCCAGGAACAGTGAGAAATTACATTTGCTGACTCACAGGATTTCTAGGTATTGAAGTAAAAGTCAAAGTGAAAATTTCTGTGCAGCTTTAGTTTCATCTTATTCTCCTGTCTGTTGCTGAGACAAACCAAAGTGAAGAACAGTCCTGTAAATAAAGAGGTGTCTTTTTCTTGTTGCTGTACAGAGAAGGGCCAAGTGTACAAGCAGAAGAAGCCCACCATGTACCCGCCGTGGAGCACCACGTTTGACGCCCACATCCATCGCGGTCGCATCATGCACGTGATGGTGAAGGACCGGACGGCGGAGCTGAAGTCTGAGGCCACGGTGGCTCTGGACTCGCTGGCGGCACGCTGCAAGAAGGAGAACGGCAAGCTGGAGATCTGGGTTAGTGCGGCGTCCGCAGACCGGGCTGTTTGACTGTTCTGGCTGAGTCCAGATGGGCAGACACATTTTTGGGTCAAATGACCAAATGTTTAAAAAGAGGTAAATTCCCCTTAAAGACATAAAAAAAAAACTACTGTGTCCATTAAAAGCTGAGGCCGAGACATTATGTTCTCAGGTTCGTTCTCGTGAGGGCCATAAATCAGTAATCCCATTACTTAACCTCAAGGATGAACTGATTCAGAATTGGTGGTCAAAGGTCAAAGGTCACTGTGACCCTTCTAAGTCTTCAGTAAATAATGAGTCTGGACAGGCACTGATGTAAACTGCAGCTTGACTGGTTGGTGGAGGGGGACGACAATGAGGTACAAGCATCATCGCCTGCGCTGCACCTCCCACAAAACTGCTTTTCTAAAGCCCTTTGAAGTGTCGCAGCAGGTAAAAAAACAGGTGTAATTAATAACACTGATGATGCCTGACGTGTGTCTTAGTAAGATATATGAGTCAGTAAGTCTTCATCCTCAAACTGCAACACCTTACTGGCAGGCAGCCAGTTCAATTTCTAGCTACACCCGTGCTTCCACTCTGAGACTTAAAAAATCTACTGAGAAGAAAATTACTGTTATTATTATTTATAACTTATATATGACCTGTACTGTGTGCGTACTTGTGATCTTGGGATCATCAGCCCCCTCTTTACACCACACCCTCGTTTACACCGTAACAATTATGGGATAATGAAATGACGCTTGTTATGAGATGACAAGATAATTATTACATGGTAAGAACATAATTAATGAGCGATTAAAAGGAATTCACGATTTATGTCATGATCACTGATCTAAAAACGAATCACACTTATGGAGCTGTTTGGAGCCCCAGTCGGACTGTCGTCACTTTCCGATACCGAGTCACTGTAGCGTCCGGCCTGCTCTGAAAAGGTACCGCTGCTCAGAGGTCGTATTATAACCTCGTCTTGTAAATGCAACATTGGCTGGAGCACTTTCCAAGATTCGTTACTAAACAGCTGTTGATGCTAACATTAGCTAAGTAGCACTAGCAAAACTTACAAATAGCGCTTGTAAATTAAGATGAAAACTGTCCATGTATCTTATCCCTCTATTTTTTTTTTATCCCAGAATGCACCAGACTGTCCCCAGTTTCTCTTTTTACTTTTAATTAACCAGAAATGAAAAACACAACACTTGTTGTTTACCAGAGATTTTTTTTTTTCCCCCTGGAAAGAACTTAGTGACAACAGACGCCAAATGTCTTTTCTACCAAAACTAACAAAGAAGCAAAAATAAATGGATGAATAAAGTCAAACACATTCTGGTGCTGAGTTTCCTCCCTAGTCTGGGACAGTCTGTCTGTCTCAGGCCAAACAGCATGACGTGCTCTGTTTCTCCAGCATCAGTTGATGCATCATCATTCTGAATCAACACACTTCCCTTTTTTATTTTCAGCGTTTTTCTCACTACAAATTTTTCTCATGAAGTTGTGTTTCTAAGACATTTCGTCAGTTTTTCTTCGTCGTTCTCTCTGTTTCAGCTGGAGCTGAAGCCACAGGGTCGCCTGCTGATGGAGGCCAGATATTTCCTGGAGAAAAGTGGTGAGTGGGTCGAACCCTCCAGCGCTAATATAATGTAAGACGCAGGGCTTAGCTGAAACTACGAGCAAATGAAATCACTGAGGCAGAAAGTGAAAATAAGAGATAGTTTTCTTTATGATCTGAACTTACAAGGTTGGAAAGTCTTAATAAAAGAATTAGAAAAAAGGAAATGTTTCTTCCATCTTCCTAGAAATGACGCATCTACAACCAAGTTAGTTTTTAAAAAAAAAAAAACTTAGTAAATTGTTGCTGCTTCCAAAAACAAGAAAATGCATCATTTCCTGAGCAGCATACAACATTTTTGAGAAAAGTCATGCAATTACAGATTTTATGGAATTTTATGTGGAATCGCTGTCAAGAAAAAACATTTATAGCCCCCACTTTTCCACATTTTATTCTTTTAAACACTTTAATTTGACAGTTTTGAGATATTTGAGTGAATATTTTCAATTTCACAGGTTGAAATACTGAATAAATATAGTTAATGATCATAAAAGTGAGAAATCAAAAGCCTGTACCACACCCTTTGTGTGTTTTCATGCACCCAAATCAATTTTTTCCCAAACGAAAAATAAAACTTCTGACCCTCTGCCCTCTGCCGGTTCTCAGCACTGCCCGTTCGCTTTGTGTTGGATCCCTTTCACCGGGTGCTTTCCTGACATTAACACGACGCCAAGGCCTGAAAAGTCAGCGAGAACTAAAAGGAAGAGGCCACCTCACCCTCCTATATTTAGAGCCTGCTAATAGGAAATTACAGCTCAGAATAACAGGTGGCAGAGCGACTGGTGAACTGTGGCAGTTTGATCCGTGCAACTTCCTCCTCAACTACATAGGAACACGCATGATGTTCAACTTGTCGTCATAATGAGGCAAATTATGTAACTGTGCTCCAACGGACACACACTCCTTTCTTCTTTAATACTTAGTTTTTGTCTTTCACTCCCTGACATCAGTGTCACCGTCTGTGTTTAGCACTGAGCTCGAGGGGAAGTTGTGTGTTGGAACTATTTCTTGGCAACCAACAGTCGCGGCCCTGCAGATCGTTAATGACGATACCGAGGGAAATAAATGGCAACAAACAATAAATAAAACAATATTAGGATTCAAAATTGAATGCATACGGTGCAGTTGCAATTTAACCACTAAAACCACAGTATTACAGATACACTTAAGTGCATTAAGATACACAAAAACTTGATAACATAATGCGCACAGCATCCCAAAGTCTGTTCATAACAGCAAGGTTGCCAGGTTTGACACTCTTGTGCCTGCACTCACAGACTGTATCTGTGATATAGCTGTAAGATGCTGCGGTTGGTGTAAGAGTTTAACAAACAACATACAGTGTGTGAATGAAACAGATAACGAGGTCCTGGTTGGCATTAGCATATCTAGCTGTTTCCAGCCGCCTACAGTCTTTATGCTAAGCTACGCTAGGCATGTCCAAAGTCCTACTTCGAGCTCGATGCACAGAAAAAGAGACTGATACCGACGTTCTCATCTCACCTCTTGGAAAAATAAATGAAGTATTCTTTTAATGTCGGGGTTTCCAGATAGAGTCACGAGATTTGACAACGTTCAGACCAAAACACACCTAGAGTAATAAGAGCAGCATGTCATAATGAAGTGGTGGAAAGATGAAACTAATAATATATTTTACCAATTTGTCCAATCATTAAAGTTCATAGCTTTATTTTCTCACACTTGAAACATTGCTGCAGTGGTTTTAGTATGAAACTCTGGGTTTTGCAATTTACCGAATCATTTCAGTGTTTACATTCTCACTGTTTCATGAAATGAAATGAAAAGTTTTTGTCTGTTAAACTGTAAAGATTATAAATTCGGATTATGTGGGACTGTCTCATCCATACGAATCGGTATAAATTAACTCTTTATTAAAAATGAAACTGAGTTATACCGCTGATAAGAAACACTTCTCGGCCCAGAAAAGGTGAGAAACCCAAGTGTGAAACCTTCTTGTCAGTAAGTGATCACTCTGTCCACAGAGAGCTGAGCTCAACAACGTCTTCCGTCTTTTGCATTTTTTTTAAATAAAAGGTTGTACGATGTGTTTCAGATGCTGCAGGTCAGACCGAGGGAGACGCCGAGTCCGAACGGGAGCAAGACGGTCTGTTCGCCCTCCATCAGCGACGCGGTGCCATCAAACAGGCCAAAGTGCACGTCGTCAAATGTCATGAATTCAGCGCCACGTTCTTCCCACAGCCAACCTTCTGCTCCGTATGCAAAGAGTTTGTCTGGTACGTGACCGACTCCAGATATCAAAAAAATCACCAAATTAGTCATTTTCCTTGTCGTTGCATTAGTCATGTCACCTGTTTTCTCTCCACTGCAGGGGGCTTAACAAGCAGGGTTACCAGTGCAGACGTAAGTGTCGCTTTATTTTCCGCTGGTATATTGGGGTTTTAATGATGCTTGATGATGTGTCTGACCCTCACATATTTGCATTTTTTTAGAGTGCAATGCAGCTATCCACAAAAAATGCATAGACAAAGTCATCGCCAAATGCACCGGCTCGGCCATAAACAGCAAAGAAACGATGGTAAGTCAGACACACATTCCACATAAAGTGCTGTATGACAGCGCGCTCGTTGTTCCGAGCAGCCGTAGTTGAACTTGGTGGTTGCTGACACGGTATGTGTAAAAGATTTGTAAAACTTGTGGTTATAATGCTTACTAATCAGGCAGTCTACTCATGCAGAGATATCATTTACACCAGACGCTCCCCGTCTTGTCTCATTTGCCGCTTTCATCTTCTCGCTCTTGTTTCACTTCCTCCCGAGCCACATGCCTGCTAAGTTAACAAATCCCAAAGAGAGTGCATGCAAAGAAACCTGATGTTGTAATACACGGTAGAAACATCAGACCTGCCTCCCACTGTCTGGATACAGGAAGTGCTCCTGTTCATTTCTGTCCTAAGGTCTTGCAAGCCTGTTAGCGACTAGGCCCTCCCATCCTCAAGGTGTATGACGCTCTGTCTGCTCACTGTGTTTTGCAGATCCACAAGGAACGCTTCAAGATCGACATGCCGCACAGGTTTAAAGTCTATAACTACAAAAGCCCCACCTTCTGTGAACACTGTGGGACTCTGCTGTGGGGGCTCGCCAAGCAGGGGCTCAAATGTGAGGGTGAGAGGCGGGAGTTTTATGATTTCTGTCTTCGTGTTGAGATACTGGACTTAAAGGTCACAGCTCTCTTTGTGTTAACGCAAGAGACGTCAGCACCTCATGAAGGAAAAGCTCATAATTATTGCTTTCGGATTTTGGTTGTGTACATTACAGCGCAGCAGAGTTTACACGTAATCTGACTGACGTAGCTGCAGGTTTCTGTGTGTAATCATTTGGGGAAGAAACAGCTGGAAATATCTTGTGTAATAACAGATATCTTACATATAACATCACTATGCTGGGAAATCCAAAACAGCAACTTTTGCTACTACTCTAAACTTTTCAGATAATCCAAGACGCCATTTACACCTGGTATTAAAATGTGATCTGCATCCAGATCGGGAAAAACGCAGGGTGTAAATGCATTGTGATCAGAATGTGATCAGATCTGCATGACCACAACAATACGAGTAAAACGAAGAATTAGAAAAACAAACAAAAAGAAATTTAAAAGATAAAAAGTTATAAATAAAGTAAGTTTACATTGGCCCGGTGTGTGCTGCAGCTGGTCTGTGCAGTCAAGTCAATTCAAGGAAATTCTATTCATATAGACCAAAATCAATCAATCAAAGGGCTTAAGTCTCTGTACAGAATACAACATCTTCAGTCCAGACAGAAAGCAACAGGGGAGGAATCCCTCTTCCAAAAGATCCACAGAGGAAAAGACAGAGGATGGATTTATTTTTCCAATCCCCCCGGTTTATTCGCAAAATTCCAAAACACCAGATTTGGAAAATAGATACTTTCCAGCTCTGATAATGAAGTCCTAACATGATGCTCCCCAACAGCTGCCACATTTCTGCTCAGAAATATTCACCGAATTCTTTGCACGTGTTGGATGATCGGACAGAAACAAACCGCAGCTGCTGCAGCAGCAGGTGGGAAAATATAGCGTTCCATGTGAAATTAATCTCCGGCCAACACGCAAGTGTGCGCGAGGCGGTGTGAGTTGTGTTGTTGCTGGTACACACTCAATATGTGAAGAATACATGACACAACAACAGGAGGAAAAAATGAAGAAGCTGAGAGTAAGAGACTAAGAGAGTAATGTTCGTTATCTTGCTTTGTTGTACCTCTTGTGCTTACATCCTCTTTTTAAAACATTATTGCAACATAATATGTAACAATACGTGGAGGTATGATGAGTAAAAGTACACTATACAATATATTACTGTGGATTAATCCTTTGCCTTATTCTGAACTGGAGGATAACGCATCATTAATTTGGCTCGACTCCTCCCTCTTCACGTGAGCAAAGTTTATTAAATAGCGCCATTTCTGTAACAGGTCCAAACGGCTTTAGTGTTATTACATGGTGAACTGTGTTTTCTGTGCAGAGTGTGGCATGAACGTGCATCATAAATGTCAGAAGAAAGTAGCCAACCTCTGTGGGGTCAACCAGAAACTGATGGCTGAAGCTCTGGCCATCATCGAGAGCAAGCAGCAGGTAAGACGCAAATATATTCTGTCCTTTTAAAAATCTTTAATCTTTGTACATTTTGTGGAATTGCTTCTTTGGAAACTAATTTAATACAACCCAGGGGTCTTTTTGAGTCCAAATCAAGCATTTTTCTCTCTTTTACATTGATTTGTGTGATTGATTTACCTTTAAAACTTATTCGATTCAGGTTCTACCGTAATCTAAGCATGAAAAGTTTAATAGGGTTGTAAAAATCTTCTGTTAAATTGTTCATTTTTATGGTTGTGGATTTTAGAGTTTTAGTGTCTCAAAGTTAATAATGAAAAATAAAAAACTTTGTTAAAGGCTGAACATATTCTATGAAAGTAAATGTTGGATCACTGTTCCTACCTTTAACCTTCAGGCAAAAAGCACCAGAGAATCTGAAATCATTGGTCGAGAAGGTCCAGTAGGTATTGGCCAGCCTGGGGTGGTCCGAGCTCCGTCCGGGTTAATAATGGGTTTACCGGCCACGGCTACACCTGCAAACAAAGGTACGCAAACTGTGAAGTCTTCCTTCATGTCACACCTGTTCATTTCCTCAGTTTTTTTTAATAATAATAATAATAATCTGACATGCCTGTTGTCGCAGATGTGCAGGGTGTTTCATGGGAGGGACCGACAGACGGCAGCAGGTCGGTCACCGTGGCGTTGAGAGAGGAGGAGCCTCTGTACGCCGTCCCACGGAAGGATCATCAACCCAAGTTCACCGTCGATGACTTTGTCCTGCACAAGATGCTGGGGAAGGGCAGCTTTGGCAAGGTACTGGAGAGGATCTGATTCACAGAAGAAAAGCAAAGCACAGAACAGGACTGACATCAGACCTGAGCAACGTAATGCAAAAAGTAGCTGCAACAAAAAAAAAACATTGAGGTTAAATATTCGGCATTTCACGGTGTTAGATTTTCTGCATCGTTTGTTTTAGAGGAAAGAACAAACTGTACATATAAAACATGTCCAGATGTGTGAGATGATTAGTTGTTAGATTATTGCAGTGTTGTTTATAGGAATACGTTATAGCTAAGAAATAATAGACAACAACTTCAGGGAAACACCTTTTCCACTAGTTTCCACCCATCAAAGAATGATATTCTAGTCATTCTCATTAACGTTTCATAAAGCACATTGTAAGAGTTGTGGTTACACTTGTTTGTGCAGTGTGTTTCCACAGAAAAACCACAGACCTGCTGCTCTGACAGCAGTGGTTATTATCAGCATAAGGGGGACATTAAGTGGGTGGGCAACAGGAAGAGAGTGAGAAATAAGAAAGGCACTCAGAGCTCCGCCAGTGCAAATGTCAAACGTCATACGCCAAACTTCAGAGGAAAAAATTCTAATTCAGAGCAAATGATCTGAAACTGCCCCAAAATGAAACGGGTTCGTCACTGGCTCACGCACCTTCCTTCCACAAAGTTCAGTGCAAATCACTTCGTTACTTTTTGCTGACAAACCGCCAAACAGCAAAAAACATAACCTCTGTTGGCGGATGTCAAACTGTCGGCAGGTTTTCAGATGTTCTCGCTGTGTTTCCAGGTGTTTCTAGCTGAGCTGAAAAAGACAGGCCAGTTTTTTGCAGTCAAGGCTCTGAAAAAGGACGTGGTGCTGATGGACGACGATGTGGAGTGCACTATGGTGGAGAGGAGGGTCCTGTCTTTAGCCTGGGAGAATCCTTTCCTCACGCACCTTTACTGCACCTTCCAGACCAAGGTAACGAGGATTTGGATGTTCAGAGCTCGTCTGTAGACATTCACTCCAACCCCTCCACACCTCTGACATATCTGCGTATTCTGCGTCCAGGAGAACCTGTTCTTTGTGATGGAGTATCTGAACGGAGGGGATCTGATGTTCCACATCCAGAGCTGCCACAAGTTTGACTTGCAAAGAGCCACGTACGTATCCAGTCGAAAGCCACAACATCCAATATTAACGCAAAACGCAACGCAGTCACTGATGTCAAGGGAGTCGAGGCGTGATGCATCACTTCAGTGAACATCTTTGTCGATTGTTTTCACATTCGCTGCATCTTGTTGTTGTTTTCTTCTGTTACAAATAAAGAAAGAAAATAAGGTGATACTAGGCGATGGACTATTACATTTCTGTTTTAAATAGTGCAAATTTGTCTTTAAATACAACTTTCTTTCACTTTTCTCTCCTCTTCTGAGTCACTTGATGATGGTGGAGAAATGGTAGTGAGGGAGGAGATGAAGTAACACACTTTTTTTCTTTTCCTCTGTCTGCAGCTTCTATGCAGCTGAGATCATCTGTGGGCTCCAGTTCCTGCACTCTAAAGGAATCATTTACAGGTGGAGTCTCAAGTTTGGTATAATTCTACACAATCCAGAAAAGCAAACTGAGAACTGCTTCCTGATTTCTTCTTCCCTTCGTCCTCCTGTCCCTCTGCAGAGACCTGAAGCTGGACAATGTGCTGTTGGACTCCGAGGGCCATATAAAGATAGCGGACTTTGGCATGTGTAAGGAGAACATGCAGGAAGACTTGCGGACCTCCACCTTCTGCGGGACGCCGGACTACATTGCTCCTGAGGTGACCGTGCGCTCATTTGTTCAGTATTGTAGATTAAAGGATAAATCAACACCGCTGCACTGAGCACGTCGGTGATATCGCAGGTGTTTGGACTAGAAATATCCTTTCCCGAGTAGCTCTCTTTACATTTTCTTAGGTTGCATTGGTTTAACTTGTGTTACTTGTGTGATTGTGTATCAGATCCTGCTGGGTCAGAAGTACAACAGCTCGGTGGACTGGTGGTCGTTCGGAGTGCTGCTGTACGAGATGCTGATCGGTCAGTCTCCGTTCCACGGCCGAGACGAAGAGGAGCTGTTTCAGTCCATACGGACGGACAACCCCATCTACCCGCGCTGGCTCACCAAAGACGCCAAGGACATTTTAGTCAAGGTCAGGTGATGTGTGTGCTCTAAAGTATTGGTTGACCTTTGGGTTTTGCATCTTCAAACTGTAACTCCCTGTAAGAATAGGATAAAAAATAGTGAAAGAAAGGGTTTACTAGAGTATTTCATGTATCTAACCTTGGCTCTGGTGCATCTGTGCTGCAGCTGTTTGTCAGAGAGCCTGAGGAGAGGCTGGGAGTGAAAGGAAACATCAGGCAGCACAGTTTCTTCAGCAGCACTGACTGGATCTCCCTGGAGCAACGGCAAGTGGCGCCACCCTTCAGGCCAACCTTAGTAAGTACAGCCGGGTCTGTTCACAGGCTACAATCTAACCCAGAAACACACAGACATTACATGCGAGTCTGAATTTGTTCAAGCTTGAGTTTTGACCCACCCATTACCATGACTAAAAGGGATCTAAATTAGAAGGGCCTGATTTTCCTCTTGGCTGCAGTAGACCTGTTTGCAAATATAACAAGAAGGATTTTCTGTCTCTTCTGCATATTGTTGCCACGCCCAGTTCCACAGGAAACTCATGAAACAAACATACTGAGAAGCAGCATTGAAATACCATGGAAACCAGAGACCTTTGTTTACACAAAAATGTGTGCAACATCTGGATGAAATCATAAGTAATATATTAAAAAATAAGGATTACTGGTCTAGTTAGGGCACTTCATATTTTTCTGTTTTTATATCATTATCAAATAAATATCTTTTGATTTGGACTGTTGCCCAGATAAAACAATCAATTTGAGAATTGTACCTTTTTAGAGGGAACAGCACTATGTCGTAGGTAGGGTTAGGGTTAGGCCAAACAATCCTACTTCACTTGTCCACACCCATAGATCTCAACCATAAATGTCTAATTTCTGAACAAAAATGCTGTAGGTCGCAAAAGTTAAGTGAAATTCCTCTACCATGTTTGGTGCAAGTCAGTTCAGTACTTTTTGCGTAATCCTGGTGACAGCAGGTGACCAGCAAAAATTATAGATTCAAACAACTAGCGTTAAGAGAAAAAATATTATAATTTAGCGCAAACGATCTGGATCTGCCCCAAAATTGAATGGGTTCTTCCCTGGCCCGTGACCCAACCCCTCCAACAAGTTCAGTGTAAATCGGTTGAGTACTTTTTCTGTAATCCTGCTGACAAATAACACATTAATGAAAACATAACCTTTGAATTTCTATGATACACACAAAGATAATGGCATTTGTATAGTTTAATACCAAAATCTTTCACTAATCCTGAACGTTAGCTGAGCTTTTCAGTTAATGATGCATATGTGAAAGCAGCAAGTTGACAGTTGGTTCTTTTTATGGCGGAGGTAAACAACATCCTGTAAAAACGAAAATATATTTTCTTCTTCTACCCTCACAGTCGTCGCCCAGCGACTGCAGCAACTTCGACAAAGAGTTCATCAACGAGAAGCCTCGGCTGTCATGTGCCGACCGGACGCTCATCAACAGCGTTGACCAGACGATGTTCAGAAACTTCTCCTTCGTTAACCCGGGGATGGCTCGCATTGCGCGCTGACCACCTGACCAACAACCTACTACCTAACGAACAAAGCCGCTCAGTCACAACCAGCACTTCACTGTAACTGTTCAATCAAACTGCAGAGACTTTAGACGCTGAATGTCACAAATCTCAACTGTATCCATAAACACGATGATGACCACTAAAAGGGGGTGTGTCCTGGGTGTAAGGCACACACAAACACAACTGTGACACGATATTTCGATATTTGTTGCATGTCCTTTCTGTCTCTCTCCATTTTGAAAACTTAAAATAGAAATATCCACAAATCTTTAAAAAAAACAACAACCAGAAAACAAAACGTTTGTGCTGAGACAGAGAGGCAGAGAAGATTAAACTAAGACTCTTAACAATATACATGAAGTCCATTATGATACCTCACATATAATTAGACAATTTTGTGTAGGCTTAAATCATAACTCACCAATTCCTTTCACTTTAAAAGCATGTAATTAATTACCTATAGATTTCCCCCTTAAAAGTATCCAACCCCTAAACTTGCTTCCGTGT
The DNA here is from genome assembly GCF_002814215.2 of Seriola lalandi dorsalis. Classification (NCBI taxonomy): domain Eukaryota; kingdom Metazoa; phylum Chordata; class Actinopteri; order Carangiformes; family Carangidae; genus Seriola; species Seriola lalandi. The sequence goes on along the minus strand of NW_019525096.1, from coordinate 276,359 downwards.
TTATCAGGGTATATTTATCAATAGAAAATGTGCTTGTAATTAACTTATGGTGCCTCATAATACTTTATGAAGTTCATGTCTTCAAGTAAAGCAAACTTAGTTGCGAGAGATTTAGTTACACCAATTAAATCTATTGTCCTGTTTTATTTTGTGTTTTATTCCATAGCATACTGAGTCGTTTACCTCCATTTTGGTACAGATGTTACGGCCCTTTGTTGTGTAAATAACTGTTAAGTAATCATGTTGACATACTGTACTGTTGTTGGAATCGAGCTGTTATTGTGTAGCAACGGTGAATTACAGGTTTTTTGTTAATGTATGTTTTCTGATTGTACCTCAGGTGTTTTTATTGATGCTGTTACTTGGATAGATCCCTGCATACTGTAGTTTTGTTCTGAATCATGTACAATAAAATGTGTGTTGTTTTTTTTAGACCGCTGTCTGTTTTTCTTCTGACTAGAACAACACTTTGGTTTATGCGTAGCATTAGTCATCTGATAAACTGAGTGTGGAGGGGGAGGTGCTGACAGAAAGAACTCAGTCTTTCCACTTGACATTTCTCTTACAAATATTTTTTCCGAAGTTAATGAAATTTACTAAGAAGTGGAGAAAACCTCTCAACCAGTTTTACTTAAGAAAAAAATGTTTTACAACATTCAGTCCTGTATGTGGTGTAAGTGGAGTACAGACTGTTTCATGTATATGTGCTCTGCAAGGTTCACTAAGTTCTGTCAAACTTTTAAAGACTTTTTAATATCACATAGAATTAAATTAAATGCCGGTTTCACCATCATACCACCCAAAGTATTGAAGATATCAATAAATACCAGTAGATTATTTTTTATTACTTTTGGAATTATTTCCTGCCATAATCCTAAGAGTATAATGAACTAGAGAATGCTTCTGCACAAGCTGAAGCTAAACTGTGTTGCTGACTTGAATTTGTATGAAGCAGCAGTTTAAGTAGTAACAGGGATTGAACAGAGCCGATGCCAAGTGCCTACCACCTAACTGGGACAAAACAAGGCTTGTAGAACATGTTGGTTACAGTAGCACTGTACATCACCCGTAAAACCGCATATTTCATTGCATTACACAGGAAACTAGACAACTGAGCCACTTCTCTTTCTACCTAGTATTTCTTTATTTGGAGTGCGGTAGTGCTCTGAGTTGACATCAGATCTCTTCCTAGTAATCAAGGATAACTTGGTGTACAGCGTGTACTATAATTTCCCCTTTAACATGTCTCCACCCTCATGTGTTGGTGTCATTACATTACAAAATTCCTGTGGTTTGGTGAGTAACAGGATAAGAAATAAGATGATACACTGTCTTGAAAGAAAAAAATAGAAAAAGAAAAGACATTTCCCACAAACTATGGCAGTGGAAACCAGATGAAGCAGCCGTAACAAAACACAAAATAAGAATGGACTCAGCTGTACTTACACAGACATTTGGCGACTGATGATGAAATAATGGCAACATACATTTTTAAGAGGTTACTAAAGAGATGAAAATAATAATGTGTAGAACTGCAGAGGAGGACAGGAGAAATGCAAACGACTGGATGGATAAAAATTCATTTGGATAGGTTGTTATAATCGTCACTGTCATACCTTTTCTACCATAAGGGATTCAGTTGCTGTTAAAGTAGCTTTTTTTTTTTTTAAACATTTAATCATGTGACTGCCCAATAACTTGACTCTATGACTCACATATTTTTAGATACAGCATGACTTATACTAAGAGCTTTTCATGATGTCTGATGTCTATTGCAAATAAAAGCTCATAAATCCACTTAAAAAAAACACAACGAAAAAAAAGACGTTGCAGAACCTGCCCGAGAAACGTCCAGAAAACGTCCCGTTTTTACGTTTTCTTCAATATGAGAGTAATCCAATAATACTCGTCTTTACATTCATGGGTGCACTGCAATCAGGAACTGCTAATAGCTAATTCATTATACTTTAAATGGCGCCAATTTGCCAAAATGTAAACAAATATAGGCAACAAAAGGAAAGAGGGATGTTCAAGTTGTAAGCCACTCACTGAATCCACTGCATTCTGTGAATTATAGTCACTTTTATCGTTTAATGTAACGTAACCAAAACTAACTATCGGTCAGTACAATCTGGCAACAGCTCTAAAACTAGCTCCAACTTTGAAAACTTTGGTAGGTCAACTGACGACACTTACCGCCATTTTGAAGCCATTTCCACATTCCTACATAACTCTTCTGGCCAAACGAGAGGAAAACTAATCTGCCCGCTGCACAGTAAACGGCTGTTTTAACACGTTTCACATCGCGCAACTGTTTATTAATCAAAACAAAGATGGCTATCGGAAGTGACCTTTTGCCTCGGTGTTCACTTTTTTATCTTCCCCACTTAGGATGCAAGAAAATATAAAAGGTTATTTATTCATGAGAATTTAATACAATATGAGAGACAATTTTTTTGAGTCACCTGCATTTTAAATTAATTGAATATTATTATAATATATTTATATATTTTTAACAATTTTAGTACAAAACAACTTCAGCTACAAGCTTTGTTTGGTAGAGACACAAATTTAGCAACCTGGAAAATGGGTTAAAAGAAATAGTCTTCGTCAACCTGACCAGTGCCAGCATCAACAGTATCAATACCAATATTGATACTTTTATTTATTGTTAAAAGAAGCTGTACTGTCATATAAGGGAGAGAAATATGTCACAATTTATTTATATAAAAATTAAATTACTGCCAAATAATTTTCCAAATATGAGGCATTTCATTTTAAGATTCTCAGTTAATTCCTTTTTTTGGGGGTATTGATTCTATAGATGCTAGTATAGATACTCAAAGCAAGTGGTATTGATACTTTGGGGATCAATCCTCCAACCCCTATTTGATACAAAAATTTAGCAACTTACAAACCAGGTTAAAAATTATCTAATTTATGCAGCCCAGAGAATATTGTTCACTCCAGCTGTATAGTGTCTTTGTGCAATCTGGAACCGTTAAAGACAGAAATACATGTTGTCAAAAGCTTGCACCAATTTTTCAACGTTTGAAGTGTATTTTTCGTTTTTGAAAAACTGATTTGAGTCAAATGAAACCATCAAGGCAAAAGTCTGAAATGTAAAAGCAATGATTCAGAGAGGCCCAAACTGAGGCTAAATGTCATGCATTTGCTAAAAATGCTCACAAACCTTTCTTTCTAAAACATTATATTGACTTTAATTTGCACCAATCCCTATTCTTGGCTACATCTGTGCCTCAAGCAGGATGTTGTGCTGCAGCTGCAACATTTTTTCCCACTCAGAGGTTGTTGTTTTTAATGAAGGCCACGACATGACTGACCATACTTGGATTTTTCCATCTTCTATAATTTATTTATTTGTATTTGCCTGACTGGGCTGCATTTGAAACCCAGTGGCAAGCTGCAGCTTTGTGGTAAGTTTCTAAATAAGCATGCTTTGAGTATGGTTGGGCTGTTTATACTGGAAATCAACATTAAATAAGATCTCTTTAAAGTGCTGCCTCTGCTTTGTAAAGCATAACATTACATTTACTTTATATGAACACCACTTAAACTCTTGAAAAACCTTGATTTGCCATATTTCATTTACACTGTTCACCCTCCAATGATCAAAACAATCTCTCTCATTTGCACTTACTTCATTATTGATTGAAACATTAAATTCCTTACGTTCAACAGTCGAGACACAGACAGAGTACTCATAGAGGATGTTAAGTGCTTCATGAGATCACAAGTTTTATGAGTGGGCTGTTTTTTTTGGGGGGGTCACACACAGTTTGTTTTCGTGATACTAGGTTTATTTGTTTCTTGTGTAGTTATTTCTTAAATCACTTGGCATAGAAACAACTGGATGGCTATTGTGTAATCGCACAGGAGAAAATGTACTTCATCGTGTTGATACATGTTGTCTACGTGAGTCCAGAGGGAAACATTTGCCTCCGGTGTCAGTCCAGGGAGGATCCTCATTAGAGATTGAAGAGCTGCACAAATGCGGTGCGATTGCAATTGCAATTATGATCAAGAAGAACCTGCATAGGCAACTGTAAAGGGCTTGATACCCGGATGGTCCCGTGCCCCAAACTCCTCAGCCTTACACACCCGCTGCAGTTCAAACACTAAACAAACCACGCAGAAATAATAGTCAGCTAGTTCTATAATGTTCGTCCATAATGGCTTGTGAATTTCAGGATGACCCGTCTGTCAGGTGAACTTTACATTTCTACAACTTTCTCACTACTATATATAAGAAATGGGTTATTTTCTTGATACGCAGGAGGCAACACGGTGTAACTCGAGAATGATTTTTCATATCATGTAACAACTGTGTGTTTCCAGCATCAGTTCAGGAGCGCTCAGGTGTTCATCGACTCCCCGTGGTGCCGGCAGCGCTACTGCGGTTGAGGTTGCGGCTGAGCTGGGGGAAGTGTACGGTGGGCGTTCTGGATGTGGGACCGTAGAGGCCGAGGTTTCTGGCTGCGACCGATTTCCTGGGCTGCTTCACGGAAGGGAACGGGGAGAAGACTTGCTGTTTGGGAGTGGAGGAGAACGCCGGGGTTGACGGGGAGGACGGGATGTGAGATTTGGAAGATGAGGAGACAGAGGAGAGCGAGGGTGTGGAAGGGCAGGGAGTTTTGTAAAAGGTGGAGGAGGCAGGAAGAGAGAGAGAGGATAAGCCATTGGCTGATGAAGAGGACGGGAGGCGGGATGTGGAGTTTGGTGTCGGGGTGGAGGGAGGTGTAGGAGAGGATGAGCAGGAGGGACCGAGAGAAGCTGACGTTGGGACCGGGGAGGGGGATGGACTCGGGGTGGAAGGAGAGGAAGAAGGGATACAGGAGCTGGAGGAGGAGTGGTGAGGTGGAGGTAAAGCAATGGAGGGAAACTGTCTGTCAGAGGCGGCGCTTCGCTCTGAACCCGAGGAGTTGGACTCTTTGTGTCTGTTTGAGGACGGCGGAGGAGGGAGAAGAGGAACTTGGGGCGCAGGCTTAGACTCTGGGAGTGTGGGCGGTGTATTTGGGTTTGCAGTGATGGCGGAGGTCAGGTTTGACTCGTCCTCTAGATCCAGGGAGTCCAGTTGCACCACCACCTCTGCAACCTCAGCTTCTTTTGTCTCATCTGCGACCTGTGGAGCCTCTTCACCCACAGACCCTGTGACAGAGGGATCAGGAGATGGAGAAACAGAGGTGTCACTTTCCTCTCTCTGCTCTTCATCATCTCTCTTGTTTTCCTCAATCTTCTTCTCTTCTTCACCCTCCAGTGTCACTGATCCTCCTTCCTCCTCCTCCTCCTCCTCCTCCTCATCTTCTCTTTCCTCTGAATCTCCAAAGCCCAGCTGTGCTCGAGCCCTGGCGATATTCCTCCGATGAACCCGGACATGAGCACGCCACGGTGAGCCGCCACCTCCTCCTCCTCCGGAGCTCCCTGGAGATCCGGAGCCGTTGGAGGGCAGCGAGCCACAGCGCTGCCTGGCTGGGGAACCCTGACTCTGGGACAGAAAAGCGGGTCGAGCCCCTGGTAGAGTTGACGTGCTCGTGGAGCCGCGTGGTTTCCGACCCAGGAGGAGGTGGTTGATCACGGAGCTGGAAGGGTTGAGCTGGGAGGCCAGGACACGGGTGGCTGGGCACTTGTCTGGATGGAGGGTGAAAGGTAAGAAGACAAACATAAAAACAGGTTTAGAAAAGAAGCCAGGTCCAAGTAATAGAAGCACAAAGTGTCTTGGAGGCTTGAAAAAATAAAAAAAAGTGAGATAGGAGACTCATGAGTGTCTGTCAAATGGTGAACTGCATTTTTTACTTTAAAACTTTTATTAAAACTAGACGTCCTGTTATATAGATTTGTTTGCAATTGATGTCAAACAGACTCAGTAACAACAATACTGTATTAAACTGTTGCTACTGTAGCAAGATGCTGTAAAAGTTCAGCTTTTACATACCAAACTTGAACATGTGTAATCATTTAAAAAACTGGTTTACTCATAAACTTTCACTAATTCATTATAATAATCAATATACTCATCTGTCCTCCAAGATGAAGCCTTTAAATAAGGTTGTCTGTCTGACTATAGCAGATCTATATTCTACTTCAATTATCAATATTTTTAAAAAACATTCCCATTGATTAAAATTTTGTGTATTTCATTGATTAATATTCTGTTAATTGACTAATTTAATTCTTCCTTCAACAGTCACATATTAGCAGAAATGATGTAACATTTGATCCTGCAGATGCAACAGCTGACACTAGAGGGCGCCCTCAGTTTTTTTGTTTTAACCTCTGAAGGACTTATCCATCAAGCCTCTTACTGATCGAGACAGTTTCTGGATTATTGGTAAAGTACATAATCATTCCTCTATAAAAAATGTAATATTATATAATATGTACAGCAGTGTACAGTATTTGGGCTTTTCCCCCAATGTCAGTAAACCATGTTAATGTAAACAGGACTTAATAAAAGCTGATTGCCGAGTGTTTATATGGTGAAGAGAGGTGTGTGTGTGTGTGTGTGTGTGTGTGTGTGTGTGTGTGTGTGTGTGTAGAGTATTGAGTATTTGATGGGGAATAACATCAAATCTCTGTGTAATACTCTTACACAAGTCGCATGAATCATATATTAGTTTGTGATGAGAGGAGCTGCAACAGTCAGAGTTAGAGTTTGTTAATGAAGATTAGTAACAAGAGTTTGAGAAAACCTCCAACAGCCCCCCCGAAAGAAACATGAATCAAATGGAAAATCAGGTATAATTGGAGACACGTGTCACTCCTGAAGATATTCCCAATGTTTGGTTATCTATAAATAAAAAAAATGTCATTATTATCACTGGAATATAATTAAAATGTAGGTGGTTGAATTCCTTTTGGGATGTAAAAGGTAGATTTTCTCGTCTTATGTACAGTAGTGACAGGTGTTTCCAAATATCTATAATAACTCTGATTTAATTACTTTAAATTGTGTATTTACCACCTGCAACCAGAACAAAACCATCACCAGTTGCCCCAGCTACCAAACATATTTCTTCTTTTTAAAAATAAAACCAACTGAAGCAGAGTTTAGCGCTTGTTTCAGAAATGCTCTCAGAATGTCGGTCAGGGGTCAAATAAAGACAGTGTGTCTGAGCGTTTCTGTGCTCGTAAAGTGAACTGTAAATCTGTTGTTTGCTCAACACTGCAGCCACATTTGTTATCTTTTAGAAAATTGAACTGTGCATGGATGCACCCTGCAGCATTTTGAAAGCATGATATGTTTTCAAGCCAGAGCGACCATAACCAGATTTTATAAATTCACTTATACAACCTGGAAAAGATTCAATATTTTGGAGCCAGAGGTTCCTGTACCAGATTTCCAAAACATGAACGAGTTTCTTCAGATGAATAATTTTTTTGTGTTCGTTTTCTTACGTTACCCACAAAAAACAGCAAAAAAAGAAAATGGAAATCTGCCTTGGGAACCAATGGTAGACATACAGCTTTTTAAATAAGCTGACTGCTTTTCAAACACCAATGAATCATTAGAGACCCTGAAATCAGCCCCAGAACACCCAGTCCCAGATGGTTCGACACCAGTACCCTCAGTCTGGTGCTCGGCACTGTCGCTGGGTTTGCTGGGACGCTCCTGAAGAACTCCTGGACTTGTGGCCACTTCATGTCCAAGTCCTACGAGTCACACATCATCATCAAACAACTTCCTGTCGTGCGTGTTTCCACTGTTCTGCTCCTACAGGCAGGACTTCCCCTTTATTCCTATTTACTATTTATCTCATGATATTCACACTTTCATTTGGAGGAACGTTGGTGTTTAAATAAAGACTTGGACAAATACTCCCACTGTAAACATAAGTATTTTCTGTTGCCATGGTATCTATAACTCTCAAACAGGCAGTGGGAACTAATACTTTTACTAGGTTTTAAACAATACAACAATATCTCTAAATTCAGTTGAATATTTTGTTCTGAAATAAAAAGTTTTTACGTATTTACTTACAATAAATCAGTGCAGCTGCCATCAACAAAGAAGTTGGGTTACCATCTAAATCTAAAGCAGCGGTTCCCAAATCTTTTTAAACCACATCTCCCTCTCTTACATGTTTAACTTATTCTCTTTTCTAATCTGCAGTTATGATCATTAATGTGGGCATCTTACTGTCTACCTGGTTGTGCATCTTAATGCATATTTAGAGAATTTAAATATACACTGTGACCACCGTTTATATAAACACATGTCCACTTGTATGAACAAACATCTGAGTGTGTATTTAAATCTGTGAAAATTTGTTTTTCTGTTATTAATATTTCTTTTTGCTATCCATTTTATTTTTCTGTACTCAGAAGTATATATATATATATATATATATATACACACACTTGCTGTCATGCACCATAACTGCAGATAAACTGTTAAATAATATGAAGATTTTAATGTGTGTTGCTTATTTATTCAGCTTTGATATGCTTGAAAAAGTGAAACAAATGTGGTTAATGATGCCTCACCTTTTTTATGTGGTGAAATATTTTTTGGAAGCCAATGTTTTCTAATGAAAGTGAAGCTACTGAGATTAATGTGAACACGCCCCCCCC
>NW_019525096.1:249785-267747 GCF_002814215.2 Seriola lalandi dorsalis | reverse complement strand
TCCCACCTGTGCGTATGTAGAGTTGCATAGCCTGCTGCTGCTGCCGCCTCTTGATGCGAGCATATTGCTTCTTCAGGGCGTAGATGTCGGTGCTCATTCTCTCCATCATCATGCTGTTGATGGCGGCTTGATGCTCCGCCCTGGCACCTCCTCCTCCTGCTCCTCCTCCTCCTCCTCCTTGCTCCACCTGCCCCTCCGGCTCCCACCGCTCCCGGACTGAGCTCTGCGATGTTTCCCTGCTCCGCTCGCTGGTCTGAAACACACATTGAACTCTTGTTTTTAACCAAACAATATCAAACCTTTTTTTTCTGCTTGTTTGGATTTGATTCATGAGAGTGACGTTCGCTTTGAGAATCTGAGAAACTTAACAGATTAAGGTCAAAGACTTTGGTTTAAAAAAAAAAAGATTCCAGCAGAATACATGAATCAGACATAATCCGATGCGCCTTTTTTTTTTTTTTTAAGGTCTCTTAAAGCTCCTTTTCTTACTTATTTGTTCACCCGAAGTTGCTTTAATCAAGATCAGCCGACCAATCAAGACACAAAACTAAGTACCAGGAAGAAAAAAGCTTCTTGAGGCTGTTGAAAGCAGATGACAACAACATTTGATTGTGTTTATGTATGTGTGTTTATTTAAAGACTAAATGTTTTTTTGAAATACTTACTGTACATGGCTTTGAGGACTTTGAGTCACGCCTTCCTGTTTTTAGTTTTTTGGCCACTGAAGGCAACATTGACATTTGTGTTGAGATGTGTTTGACATTCACTTGACTGCATTTCACTTTTTCTCTTCCTGTTTTTGTGCTGCAAAGACCGTAATTAAATTTCTCTCTCACGGTGACGGTGGTGATGATTTATTGATGACTCGTAGCTCTTAAGAACGAGCAAAGCTTCCCTTTTGAACCAGGTCAAATCAGTTGTGCTGACATTTACTCATGAGGTTAAATGAAGCTTTGAAATCTCTCTCTGGAGTGTGACGACTGCAGCTTCAGATCTTAGCCAATGTTTTGAACTAAAGCCCTCAGGCTGTTTGCCCTTTTTCTTTTTTTTCCCCCATGTTAGACAGAGCGGCTGAAGGAGGAGGAAGCAGGGATTTGTCTGGAGGAAACAGATCAGAGACGGTTTGTACTTGGAGTCAAATCGGGGGCAAGAACATGAGGATTTGGGGCAACAGCCAGCCTCAGACCACTTGTCCGCTCGCCCTGCTGACCTCTCCCCAGGTTAGCGTTTAAATCCTCTGTGTGTCACTCCTCTGCGTCTGCTGCACTGACCTTTCAGATGTTTCTGGTATCTCTGCAGCTCAGGGGCCAGCAGGCCGCCCAGGGGCCCCAGACAACCCAGCGCAGTCACCACAGAGTCTTCGTCGTCCATGTCGGCGTCATCGTCGCTCTCCCAGCTGCCCAGACCGCCACTGGAACGAGACAATGATGACATCATCATCACCACCGCCGCTGCCATTATCACATGTGTAATGTTGGATGGATGTAATCTGTGTTAACTCAGTGGATTAATTGATGTTTACGCATTTTGACTTTCATTTTTGTGTCTAATTATCTCTCTCTTTTAAAATGAATTTATGCCCATTGGGTTAAGGCAGGATTTTCAACGGTCTGTTTCAGATTGGGTCCAGAAGTCCTTTAAGAGACATGTGAACTGAATATTTTATCATATTATGTCGCTCGTAAACATCTTAGAAGTCATGTTTCGTCTTGAGTTTACGCTGCACTGTGGCTCCAAATGGTCTGTGAAGGAGGAATATGCACAGTAACTTAGCTAAGGCTGAAATTACAACCTGTGTCTGCGTCTGTACAAACAACAGAAAGTTCACAGGCATCCTGTTGAATTTATATTTACGTGCACTACACTGTACATCTGCATTACCTCCTGCTGTCAGCATCATGTCTACATGTTGAGTTTCACACTGTATGTAAACAGAATATTGGTTCTTGGAGCCACAAGTGGTCAAAGCTCCACATCGTCCCTGTAAAGGCAGCAAGCTGGAGAAATGTAATGAGTATATTCATAAAACAAACCTTCCATTGGATTTGACTGAGGTGGGGAACGGAGTGATGTTGTAGGTGTATTTCTCTCTCAGCTCGGCCAGCTGAGGGAAAGGAAACACAGCCATGGAGTAAACCTCCTGACAGACAGAGGAGGGAGGAGAGAAGAGTTATTACAGTGGTACATATATCGATTTAACTTCTTCACTGAAGTGTGCGAGCAGTTCGGTTTATCCTGTTACCTGCATGAGTTCTGCAGGATCGATGAGGTTGCGCTCCAGCATCTCCTGCGTGAGGCAACCCATCGTGCTGTAGAACTCGTCAGCTGTCTGACAGTACTCGATCCTCCTGGCGAGAGACGGAGGGAGAAACGAGCGGAGGTTAAAAGACGTGAAAATAAGGAGTGGAGGGAGAAATGAAGACATCAAGTGGTCCACTTACTCTCCCAGTCTCTCCCAGATGGCGAGGGCGACACGAAACAGCACCTCTGACCCCTCGAAGAAAACCGAGTCCCAGATCTTGAGCACGGTGGACGCCGGCAGGCAGGTGGCGAACATGGTGAGGAACCACTGCATAGTGAAGACGTTGGTCAGTGGAGGCTCGTAACTGCCTGAAAGAAGGGAGACGCCTGGTTATTTGTAATATTAGGTGAGTGATTAGTGAACACACACACACACACACACACACACACACACACACACACACATCTGGATCTGTACCTCCAGCTTCTCTGTTGGCTGCTTTCTGAAGGTGGTGCAGGTGCTGGGACAGTCGGGGCAGCTTCAGACGCAGCAGGTCTCTGAACACCGCCATGTCCACTGACAGAGGGAGACATCACAGAGTAAAAAAAGATGAACTGGTGGAAGATTAAACAATACAAATCACTCAAGTCTCAAGTCAATCAACTGGTAGTTACAGGAGATGTTTCATTATGCAGCGTTAATCGACACAGGTGTGTTTTTGATTACCGAGTTCTCCAGACCTCAACTTCCACATCCATTAACCTTCAAGCTCTTTCACTATTTTATTGATTCTTTGATTCATATTATGAAAAAATGCTCATCACACTTTCCCAGAGTACGAGGTGACACATTTTAAATGGTTGTCTTGTGCAATCAGTGGCCAAAAACCCAAAGATATTATATTTACTATGATACAAGGCAAAGAAAAGAAGCTAAAACGTTTGTTTTTGACAATTTCCTGTTTTTGTTTCTAAAAATTGACAACAAATTCTGTCCTTGTACAAAATAACAACTTGTAGTTTATTTCTGGGCTGAAGAAGTTACTGTGCGTGAAGTATTCTTCCTTTCTGATCTTGATTAGGATGTTTTCAACTTCAATATACATCAGCTTGTGCTTTCACCTGACAACGCTCGAAGGTTGTTTGCAAAGTAACTCTCTGGCAGCACTTTGTCGATCAGATAGATCATCACCTGAATGCAGAGGAGAAGAAGAAAATAGTTCTGTGGTGTTTAATTATTATTCACAGGGAACAGAGCGACACAGAAACTCCATCAGGAAGTTTAATCAGTTTAAACTGAAGGACTTTATACAGCATTTCATTTTAGGCATATCTGCATTCATATTTTCTCCATCTTACCATAATTACTGTGACATTATTATTATTATTATTATTATTACTGGGTGTGTTTACCTTCAGTGCATCGCTCTCACTTCCCTCTGTAACTTCCAGTATGAGAGCGGCCAGCACGTTGAAGCCTTGGCAGTAACCTACAGCTTTATTCCAGCGGGCGTACGCCAGCAGCACCCTCTTCAGCACCACCCTGTCCTGCTCCCCCTCCTGGCCACAGTAAGAACTGCAGCCGGTCCTGTGCAGGTCCTGGACATGAGGAGGGAGGACGTACGGCATGAATTATTTTTATTACAAGTGCACTAACTGAGTGAATGGATTTAGGACGGAGACGAGAAGACAAACACACACAGAGAAGCAGGTGAATGGACTTTGACCTGTCGATGGAAACAGTTGTTATCTGCTGAATCTGAGTCACTGAGAAATAAAAGAAAGAGCTCCAGTGTTTCCATGATGCAACTGTCCCGTTCTCTGATGCACAATCATAAGCAAACATCCTCTACTTAATGACAGACAGTATTTTATTGGTAATTTGTGCTGAAATTAACTCAATCAATATCAATGACGGTTGTTGAATCTGAGATATTTTTTGTGATGAAGATCATGTCAAAGTTCAGATAAAAGTAAGCAGAACGAGATCAAGAATTTCCCTCTCAAAACAAAAACAAACAAACAAACAATCAATTCTGCTTTTATACGTCATTTCCTCAATTTGCAAAAATGGTCATGAAATTATATTTTTTCTCATTTCTGATAATTATACACACATTTGCCAGTTCATTGGGAACACCTTGCTAAAGGTGTCTATTTTAATTAATTACAATACAAATTATGTTACAAATTTTAGCTTTACTGTAGTTTTATCTTTAAGCTTCATCAAACAACCAATCACACTTTAATTGTATAGCACTTTTCAGACCAGTTAGCTAAAGAAGAAAAAGACAAATCAAGTAAGAAAGCTGACAATGAGATACAATGAGATTTTAAAAAGCTATAAAAACATTAGCAAAGAAAAAAAATAAGAAAATGAATAATAAAAGAACAGATAAAGTAGAATAAAATACAATTTGCAACATAGATACCCAGTCCCAACTGAATATGTTCTTGGAGAAGCTGAACAGTCTCTACACTTTTCTTCAAAAGCCATTGATGTTGTTTCTTTCTCCGTCACTTTTAATCTACATGCTGTGGAAAAACGCTGAGGCTTCCACACCGTTCACTGCGCTGCTGACTCAGGACACACAAGAACACAAGAGCTCACAAACTCCCCTGCACATCGACTGCGCAAACACATTTCTTCTCACTCCCCCCCAACCCCCAACACAAAAATGCAATCTGCGTTACCTTGACGATCTGAATGCCGAGGGAGTCGTCGTCTGGGTTGCTGCGCTCGTTAAAGGCGAAACGAAGCGTCTTGTCCCAGTCGATGGAGATACTGTGGAGGTACTGGTCGGCCAGTGTTAGCCACACCTGCACAAACACAACAGCAGCAGACACACAGTGAAACACACACAGCTACAAAAATACCTTTGACTTTCCACAAGGTGACGGCAACTAGAGAAATGTCTCCAACATTCACTGTCCCCACTGAGTTACACAAACAAATATTTAAAGTGTCTTTCCTCCAGTGCGTCTATAAGAGGCCTCTTGTTCACAGTGACTCATTTTGTTTTGCAAGTTCAAGCAAGAGACAAGATTTCATTGTTATTCTCCTCTGGCAAGATGAAAGTAATCGCTTCCGTTTCCTCGCTCGCTCATCCCAAGAGATAAAGCTAAGATGTGCGATGAATGGAGCTTTGTAGACAAAGTGCCTCAGCATATTGTTCTTTCAGACTGTGCTGCCTCTCTCTAGACTGTAAAACCCTGCATGCAGGTTGACAATAACAAAGAAAACACACTTTTCTTGTAATAGCACAACTGAGTCACCACTGTCTTTTACTAAACACCCTCTGGGTTCAAGAACAAACACAAACAGAGCAGAGAAATGCATAAGCTCTTATCAATGAAGAGGTCTTTTTATATGGAAGATATTTCTGGTCTAAACAGAAGTAACATCCGATGGTTGGGGCCCAGAGTTCACACAGGAATTTACCCAGAATGCAACAATTAGATGGCTGCTAAATTTTGCATTTCAAAATAATCTGCTACTGAAATTTTCATTCCCCCGTGAGGCTCAGTGAACACAGCAAGGCACTACACTGCCAAAAAGATGAAAGATGACATTTGTTCCGACAAAGCCATAAGTTGTACTTCGTTAAAGTTACATACCCTCTTCCTCCATTCCTTTGGTATCCCGGTAGGAAGTCGAGCCACTGCTTTGAGGGCGTCGTACCACTGCAGGGAAGGAAACACCCAGGGCTTTATTTACCTTTTTAATTAACCAGCACACTGAGGCCATGGCTGCAAATGTGCCAATACAATATTCATGCATTCTATCTAGTTAAGATTTAAAGAGTACTTCGGTGCATTATCATATCACTAAATCACAAAACAGAGTATATGACAAATCGGCGTCTCTGCTGGAACGTGTCGTCGCTCACCTGCTGGAATCCATTCTTTCCCAGCGACGGTTCAATGGTAAACTTCAGCCTCGTGTCAACTCCTGCAAACAGACAGAAACATTTGGTTAGACTGGTCCTGAATCAGATCTGGATGACTGTCATGGTACAAGTCAACAACCCAAACTTCCCAAAGATACTGTATAATGCATAAAACACTTGTTATATAATCATTTACCCGCATTTTCCTAGTGTTTATTGACATTTAAGCGGTCAAAATCCAGTGAATTGTCTTCAAACGGTACAAAGGTAATCTGTAAACTGCCAGAGCTAAAAAAAAATTTGAAAAATGATATAAAATTAATAGAAAACAGGCCTTTTTCAGGGATTAAGGCATTGGTGAACTTTCAGCTTTCCTGCGATGGAAGTAATTGAAGCCGTGGAAGTTAATGCAAATAGTTCCTACAGGTTGATGACTTACAATCCCACTGTCTGTCTCTGATGCAATATTAATACAACACTATAATGCAGGAAGTAGGACTGTATATTGCTATCAGACTGGTGAGAGAAAGACTGGTTGGTCGGGGCTTCATCCTAAAACAAGATAATGAGCCAAAACAGTTCTGGGAGGAACCATTTTTGTTTAGCTTCAGTCACATCCATCCAATAACTAATAAATAAATACCTCTCAAAACCATGGATACAGATGCTGAACACAATTCGGTTAGTCTACACAATAAAAGTCTGACATTAAAAATCCAAACCGGAAGCACTTTGTTTTTTTGACCTGTGCACTAAACTGATTAAATAAATGAACATGCTTAACTTTCATTACACTATATCATAATAATCATCAAGGCTGTAGTTTTTTATAATAGTTTTGATATTTAAAGATGCAGATGAACGGAGTCTCGCGCTGTAAAGTGTCGCTGTCCGTTTCCTCGTGGTGCTGAATTCTCGCTTCAACTGAAATCTCGTCAAATCTCTTTCCATGCAGACACAAACTTCTTTAGAGAATATTAAGACCAGTAGGCTAAACCCCCCCAAAAAACGGAAATGAAGTTCTGATCTGAAGTTAAGAGGGAAGGTCCTGACATGTTTCGGCTTCGGGCCAAGGAGCTCCGACTGCGGCCATTTCTCTTCCCCCTCCTCCGGCTGAGTCTCTGGAGGATCGGTCACTCTCTCTCAGGGCAGCCGATTAGTAAAGTATGAGGAATGTATTTCTCTCCCAATAATAAAAAGAACAAATAAAAGACAAAGTCGGTGTTTAACCTGCATGCTCCGCCTCTGTCGTTGCATCCTGCGCCATTGTGGACGAGCGCCGCTTTATTCTGCGGTTTCCTGTCGGAGCTTTGGGAGAGGATTAACACGGAAAAGCCTCCTACTTCCCTGTCGCAGATTAGTCCCACACCACCGACACTAAACGTGTATTTAACGAAGGTCAGCGGCACCAGCGCGGTCCACAGGTCGTGTTCTATTATAATGAGCGACAGTTTCATTTCTTTAGAGCTGAAATTAAATGTAACTGAACCAGTTGGAGAGGACGGAAGAAGGAGGGAGGATCGAACAATTGAGAAGGAAGGGAGGAAGAAAGAAAGAAAGAAAGCAAGATGTCTAGTTCACAACAAGCCAAAATTTAAATATTGCATTATGAAAACCTTGATTGTTTTTCCTTAAAACCAAGAGAATGTAAATTATCATAAAGATGCCTCGGTTTTAAAAAAAAAAAACTGTAAAGCTGCTTCCATCACTTGTAAACAGGATTTCAGCTTTTGTTGGGATGTTATGAAGTATTTCTAATTGCTGACCTTTTCGAGAGTGAACAAAGAACTTTGCATTTGCATGAATATTTGAGGAGCGGATGAATATTTGTCACAGATTTATCAGAATTCATGTGTCCAAAAGAATCAAATATCAGCTTATTTGAAGCAATTAGTCATGTGTCCTAAATGTTCATGTTTTTCCTGAATACTAAATCTACAGTTTAGTTTAGTTTTATCTAAAGCACTTTGTGATTATATGTGTGTATGCACTCTGTGTCTGTGTGATTAATAATAACAAAAGGTACTTGTGCTATTTCTGTAACTGCAAACATGGGACCAACATAAGGACAGGAGTCCATATCAAAAACATATAAGGTGTAAAATCATGGCTCATTCATTGGGTGTTTGTCTGATGGGTCTAAAATCAATAGTGCTGTGAAATGTCTTCTATTTCTTTAAATTTTCAAAATGTACATACATATACAGAATCGGTGGTGTCCATCCACCACTGTCTGAGGAGAAGTGAAGTAATGACATGTCCTCAGCTGTGTGGTTAGTGGGTTAGACGTATGAAACCACACCTGAAGCTTATCAACACCTGTATGAACTAATTTGATTGTGGTTATTCAGTCAAGTTTAACTCTGAAAATTAACTCATCTGACACCTTAAATGGGAAAACTGGATCACTTGCTTTTGTGACAGGATCCATGCATGAAAATATTTGTAATATAGCAAGAGAATGTAATTTATCAGCTGACGATTAAAACAGGGAATATAGCTCACTGTATCTATCATATATAAAAAATACATAGGTGGTTTGATATCAGCCATAATCCAGTAAGCAGCCTGGTTTAAGCTGTAAATGAAACGACAAAGAGAGAATAAAGGGAAATCATTTCTATGAGACCAGCTGCTGCACGATGTGCAAATTGCCCCCATAAAACCCCAGGCTTACATATGATCTATGCTGCTGTATCACGCCGTTTCCACACTGTTTAAACCCGCAGGATGAGCTATGATGAGCTATGATGAGCTATGATGATACGTGCTGCAGTGCCTGTCAGCTGGTGGGTCACCTGGCTCTAAGGTGCAGAGCAGCCGCGGCGCGCTCCTGGATATCCCGTTCCGTTTCTTCAGGACGTTGCTGATGATGTTACCGACCCCTCCCGATCCCTGCTGCCGCTGCTTGACGCCCGCCCTCGGCCTCCTGCCGGCGGCGGGGAGCCGCTCCTGCCTCATCGGGAATCAAACTGTTCGATCCGCTCGATCACCTCATCGCTTTGTCCCGCTCGGTTCAGACTCTCTGTACGTCTTCGTGTAAAAAAAGAGAAACCATCCTGACGTCCAGAACCGCAGCTGCTGCTCCTCCTCCTCCTCCTGACGTTAAAAAATTAATCGATTAAACTGATGTTTTCAATCTCTTCCGGTGATGGTTTGTGTTTCCGACTTATCCCCAAGGAAACGACAGATCCATCAGTTCATCATTCACGGTGCAGAAACGTCCAGGAAGCCGTGATCACGATCTCAGATGTCTGAACAAAATAATGGTTCAGAAAAGAGCCGAGGAGTGAAGGAGGAAACGCTGCTGATGCTGGACACCTCCTCATCCTCCTCATCCTCCTCATCCTCCTCCGGCTCAGCGTCACCAGGAGGAGGTGCAAGGAAGGAGGGATGCGGTAGGATGGAGAGACACGTGGGGAGGAGATAGAGAAGGATGAGGTAATGGTGGTGGAGAGCAGGAGGAGGGAGGAGAGAAGAGGGAGGAGGGAGGGTGGGTTTTTTGTTTCCTTAACCCACTTAGTGATTGGCCAGCTAACAAGCATCACAGCTTGTACCAAGAGTATGGAAAATCAAAGTGCCTGAATGGATCAACACATTTTAAACATGGTACTGAACATGTGAACAACAGTCACTGAGGTGAACACACTGTAACAAGCCACATGCACAGAACATTAAAAACAGCATCCCCTTTTATTTAAAGAGGGAGGAACAGAAGAAGGATGTGAGGAGGAGGTTACTTTTGTTATGGATTAATCTGTCATTCACTCTCTCAATTAATCATTTTGACTATAAAAGTTCATAAAGTAGTTAAAAAATGTCCAAAGTTATGTCTTGTTTTTTCAGACCAGCAGTCGACAACATAAATATTTTCAATTTACAATCAAATGTGGCGAAGACCAGCAGCAAATATTCACTTTTTAAACAGAATCTTCAGCTTTAAAATAACAAAAACAACCGAACTCATCTTACAATCCCTGCTCTGTCCATTCAAACAGAGTCAAAGCTGAAATCTGAGCTCCATCTGAGTGACCTACAGCAGAGTCACAGTCAGAAGGACTAAACCCTTTGCAGCATCTCTCTTTAACCCATTTTTTTTAAACACATACTTTTACTGATCCTGGAATCAAACTGAAAATTTTTCCCTAAAAACACAGTACCTACTTCCTCACAGCTGGGAGCTACAGCATCCACCACACACACACACACACACAAATCGCTGCAGACCTAAATGCCAACGCTGATTCTGCACCGTCACCTACTAAACCAAACACCCTGAACCAGGAGCGGGAAAAGCAATAAAAGAAATGACATCTGCAAACTGAATGGATGATTCAGTCTCACAGGTACAGTAAGAGCTTCCTGAGTGGAAAACACATCCAGGCTTAATGACTTTCTCAATCAATATCTGCAAACAGCGCTGATGATGATAATGAAAAAAAAGAAAAAAGGCCTTGATGAAGCGTCATAATAAATTAACCTGTTGCTATTTAAACCAATTAGGGAGAATTATTTCACAAACTGCCATTTTTTCTGTGAAGTTAAAACCATGATGTGAAAACACTGACATCACTCAACCATAGGAAGCAATAAAGTGTTGATACCGGCAGCTGCTTGGCGGATAATAATCAATAATTGAAGTTTATTGCTTTGCATATTGTGCGTTTCCTGTCGGGTGGTGACCTTTGTAAAGATGTATTCATACCGTGTTTAATGCTGAGTAACTAACATTACAGGAGCTGTGTGAAATACTCACTACACTGGAAATAATGGAGCAACCTGCCCATAAATACACATGTAAACACCCAATAATAATAATTCAAAAGCAGTGAAGTACTCGTGTATTATTTCACACCCTACCTCCAGGTGAGCCACCGGGCTGCATGTTGAAAGAAAAGCACAGTAAATAATAAAAGTAAAATAACAACATGCACCTAAATCATGTCAAATTTGTTTAAATTCTATCAACCACAAAAGCTGAAGCTCTCTGACAGAATCCTTTACATCCCGACTGTATGTAAAAGCTCAGTTAATGTCAAATAATGTTGACATCATGGATTTAGTCCGTTTGTTATTCTCCCAAATTCCAGCTAAATTCCTGGTTTGGATTTTGAGTCTATATTATTCAAAGATGAGCTTTAATCCATAATCTCTTCCCTGGGAACAATAAAAAGAAAAAGATCTTATAGTTGATGTTATTATAAACATCTCTTACATAACAGAACAACTTGCAGCTTCGAAGTTGAAGAGTGGGGAGACTGGAATATGAAAATGAGCGTTCGATTTTTCCCAGAGTCTTTAACTTTGGCCCGTAAGTCACAGTTCATTATGTAAATTCAAGACAAGTCATTTTCATACTACATGTGATATGACAACCAGCACATGTAACGCATTCACCCTGCTTGGCATGTTGAGCTTATTTTTGTAAATGTGTTTCCTCTGGACATGAAGCCTGTGGTTGATTTACAGAGAATCTGATCGTATTAAAGATTCATGGAAAATCACATGAAACACATAAAGAACGTATTTCTATTGGTGACCAACTTTACTTTGTTTGGGTTCAAATGCACATTTTAAAGAAGCTTGTGGTATTACACAACAGTGGAGTCCAAAATTGGATTTCAGAGGGAAACAAAATTGGATCAGATGAAACAAACGTTTTGTTTGTGATGCTGTTTTGCTTCTACAAAAAAATATGAACAGGTCTGACTCGGAGCTGCTGTTTGTTCTCAGACAAGGTAAAGAAAAGGGAGGAAAAACTATGACCATGAAAATATTTCTCACTCACACACATAAAATGTCTATATATGGAGAAGTAGAAGTAAAATATGGACCAATAGCATCAGATTAAAGCCTTTTAAATCTACATAAATGACTTATTTACAGTAACTGTTGTTATTTCCAGGCCTCCAGCAGTCCTTGTGTACGGACTGGTCTTGTTCAGTATGAAATCAAAGCAATAACTGTGTTTTCTTACGTCGTTTCTGCGAGACGGCTTGGAGACACGCCGTGACGATGTCGTAGTTCTTCTGCAGTTTGTTACAAAGTCGGTCTCGTCTCCTCAGCTGGCGAATCAGCTTGGCCGACTGCAGGCCTGTACGGTACTTCACCTCCTGGATGATCGACTGCAGCTCCTCAGGGGCTGAAAACACACACAGAAACATAAATAACACACGTATTTAAGTGTAATCAGGGTTTCTTTCTTCTTGCAGGGTGATATGTAAATTCATGACCCAATTCTTTTATCTATAAAAGTTACAGCTCAAAAAAATATTTGTTTGAGCAAAACTAAGTGTTGTGTTAAGTGTTTGCCCTTTATCCTTCAATCTCTCTGCTTCAGAAACCGACACATATATTTATACAAGTCCATCTCAAATGTTCTGTGTTGTAAATAAAGCCACTCGATGTAGTTTGCAGGAGCGTGTGACGTCTGCAGGTCCCTGAAACACCAGTATCACAGACATTTATCTGTTTTCCAAGCTGCAGGCAAAGCGGTAATGAAAACCAGAGCGTCGCCCTGCATTAACACACACCGCTCTCCCACTTAGACTTTTCAGGTTAAACTCAATCTGATTTTCAGCTGAAGGTGATCAGTAATAACAATAATGAAGAAATAACTTTATACTGAAGCTGCATCATCAAAAACAAATATTACGTCTCTTTGTTTTGACCAACTATCAGTCGTCGTCTCCCAGAAATCAATGCAAACAAAACTCATCAGTGTCAATTATTACAATTTATGGCTCCTTTACGTCACGTATTAAGTAAAAATACCAAATATTTAATCTTTACAGCTTCACAAAAGTCTGGATTTGCCTTCATTTCCTCACATACACATTTGGATCAGTGTTAAGTAGAAACAAAGAGGAAATCTGAAGTGTGACAGAAGCAATACCTTTTCATGGGTATTTGTAATTATTTCTCACATTTAAAAGACCAAACTATTAATTCATTGATCAAAACAAATGACGGATTAATTAAAAATTAAAACAGTCACCAATTGCTGCTTGAACAATGTCAATAACGATCATCTTTTTACCTCCTTTTCCTTGGAAGTTCACATTACCCTTCATCCACAGGGAGGTCAAAGGTCAGTCACCTATAGACAACGCCCTGCCCATACAGAAGTGTAATATATGATATATCTGTCTCTACATCAAGATATATATATATATATATATGCCGTGCATATAAAGTGGTCTCAGACTTTTGGACCCTACTGTTTAGAATATCAACATATAATGACAGACTTTGAGACGGATATATATTTGCATATCTCTACAATATAAGCATGCATACATAAACATACATATTTGTATGGACTTGACATACGTATATGTCAATATATGAAATTGTTCCAATTTCTAATAATATAGTTTTTACATATATGTTTTTATTTTATATTTCCATATATTTCACATATGGAAATTCCATATATGTACATATACTACATTTGTGTCTTGGTGGAGCTAGAAGGATCTTCTAAAGGACATTTTAGCAAGTTGAGAACTGACTTAATATACTACACTGCTGCTGACAATCAAACACATTGATAGCTTTACCAAACCGCATCATTAAGTCCTATAA
Source organism: Seriola lalandi dorsalis (assembly GCF_002814215.2). NCBI lineage: Eukaryota > Metazoa > Chordata > Actinopteri > Carangiformes > Carangidae > Seriola > Seriola lalandi. The sequence goes on along the minus strand of NW_019525096.1, from coordinate 254,029 downwards.
CTACACACATTAGAGACAGGAGTCACATGTTCTTCTGGGCGTTATCGGAGGCCTTCCTCTCCCTGATTGCCGGTCCTCCTCCGCATTGTTTAACTTGACCGAGCCTCACATGTGCAGAGGGCGAACTGTGAACTCAGCGGCCTGGCTGTGTTTACTGAAGGATTCCACTTTAACAGAGGAAACAATGGCAGCGTGGCGCTCACACCAACATGCCTTTCAAGATTCCCGAGGCAACACTACAGAAAACGAGCTGTCAAAGCACTAATCATCCTCTGTGTCTGAGTGTGTTTGTGTATGTAAAGGTCCGCATACTCTGGCTACCTTCTTCTCGTATCTGATTACAGTGGATCCTTGCAGACAAGCCAGTTACAGGCACATATTACAGTCTCATTTTATTGAGTAGTTCACAAAGATAAAAGCAAATCTTTGTCAGTTTAAGTCTCATATTATCATTTTTATTTTACTTTTGAGACTTACCTTAAAGCTACTGTAACTCTAGCTAGTTTTTATGTAGTAGCAAATTAAATACCTCCACAAGAGTAGTCACAGTTATTCAATTACATTTTCTAAGAATGCAACCTGACCTCACTAAGCAGATCAGGTATTAGCCAGACATGACCATTTCTATATTTGATTAGTGCGGATGCAGATGAGTTAAAAAAAAAACAACAAAACAAAACCTGCTTCTTTAGTACATACAGCTCCTCTGGCCACTGGATGGCCTTTGTTTACCCAGCATGCATCTGTCTGCAGGGTGAAGACAGTCTGGAAAACCACTTAACTTCACCTCTGATATGCAGATTCTTAATTCAATTTAAAAATCACAAATATGACTAATTATGAACCACCTTGTTGTGCCTTGTCTTTTATTTGTAATGAATTGTAATGTCCCTTTGACACCTTATATTATTTTATTTTTGCTGAGCTCTTTGTTGATGTTGTTTTGTTTTTTGCTGTTATTCTTAAAAAAATAACAAAACTCAATAAATATACTTTGAAAAGAAACAATCGCAAATTTGATCTGTTTCCATTTACGTCATGGGCAGAGACAGCAGTTTATGTGACACCTGTGGGGCACCTGTGACATGTAACTGATAGGTGGCATATGTCAGAATAAGAGCGATCATTCCTTTTTAAATCTCAGCAGTTTAAGGATATATAAGCAGAACCTAATTTAACTTAAATGTAAAAGAAAAAAACATTTATTTTGACCATTATCACATATGTTGGCTCCATTTTCTACAACAGGAGGATTCTTGAAAGATGTGGACAGGATCCTTTATGTCAAGTACAATCAATATAATGAATAAACAGGACTAAAATATCGCCATATCCTCATCCCTCATCTATTAGAACAATATAAGTTACATATCTAACCTAACATATCCAAATATCAGACCTAAAAAAGATGGGAAAATATGCATAAGGAAGTGAAGAGCTGCACTTAGTATCTCTGAAAGTAGTTCAAATTAACTTGGCAAGTTGTTTACAGAGTTTTGTTTTGTTTTGTTTTTTTCTCTCAATTCCCTGCAGCTCTTAGAGACAATTAATGCTTTAATGTGAATGAAATTGACTTTACTAGGCCAGATGCTGTCCATATGCCCTAAGGGGACACAGGAACTGGCAAACTACCCACACGCCCCTCACCTTTCTGGGCCAAGTAGTTCATCTGATGCCTCCTGGTGTGCTTCTCCTGGAGCTCCTGCAGGAAGCTGGACCCGGAGTTACTGCGGCCGAGGAAGGCATCTGACCCGGATGCCTCGGTGGAGCTGTCCCAGCTGTCCGCATTCCTCCTGCTGCCTCCGCTGTAGGTCTCATAGAGCTCCACCAGCAGACAGTCCACTATGGAAGTCCTGGGGGCTTTAAGTCCATCAACCCCGGCTTCAGAGTCACTGTCACCGGTCGTCGGTGCTGTGTGGGTGGCAGTAACGGTGCCAGGCGGCGGAGCACCGTGCTCGCTGGGGATCAGCTCCTGCTGTCCCGGAGATGATGATGATGATGGTGATGATGATGATGATGTGTCATTTGGTGACTCGGCAGGGCTCGTCCACTGGCGAAAGCCGGAGAAATCATCCTGGAGGGAGGCGGCGGAGTTCACAAAAACGCCGCTGTCGTCCTCGGAGCAGACGCGGCCGTCGCATATGTCAATTTCCAAAAGTTCATTCCCGTTTAATTTCGGCTCCGACGCCATTTCTTCATTAGCGGTAAACTAGCTAAAAAATTAACGCGCTTCTTCTCTGGTAGTTTTTCTATGTTTGTTTTTTTTTTTTTACACAACACAACGGAGGTTGTAAAGTTTTCTTTGCGGGACTCGAGAGTTCCTGGAGCGCTCCATTCCTCCCCAGGAAAAGGTGGAAACTCGTCTGACAGCTTTTAGTTTACTTCCTCTGTTCCGGACTCGGTTCCCCCCCCTTCCTCCCCTCCGCCCCCTCCAGGATGGAACAATGGACCAGCCCACTCTGCTCAACTTCTCAACGGCTGCCCAACTTTTTCTTCAGGTCGCGCGACAGGTGCAGCAGGTGCCTTCGAGCTGCTGCGTTGACCAATCAGAAAACAGCCGAAATCAAATCGACCAATCCGCTTTCAGCTTAGGCGGTAGTTATATTTGCTGATGTAAAATTCAATATAATTTAATGTAGGCAGCAGTTAAACTTTACTATACCCACAAAACATTTTAAATAGTATAAAGTATCTTCCAACTTTATGTTGTTTTAAATTTTATACATTTTATTATACTTTTTTTTTTTTTAACTGATATCCTTTTAGGTTGCTAATATGAAACACCAAAATTAGTTGATTAAGAATTGTGATAAAGACAATATGTACTGAGTGGAACACCTAAGAATTGAAAAATTAACTTTGTCACTGCAATATATATAATACTGATAATGTTTTTAAACTCTATCAAATACTGCAATTAGCTGTTACTTATTGGCTGACACAGTATATCTGCATGAAGCCAATATTAGCCATTACATCAGCTGGTTTATTGATCTTGCTTTTAAAACAAATTCTTTTATTTTATCTATATTTTTTTAATATTATACAAAAATATAGACAATTATAAAATATTTAACAAGACAGCCCAATTTTGAAATCCTACATTTTTAAAGACTTAACCTTTAAAACAATAGAATGAAAGTTTGGAAGACAGTTATTCTAATTTTTTTGCTATTTTAGAGGATACTGTCTCTTATTTTCTGGCAGATGTTGGTATACTAGAAATAGAAAATTCCTGAAGAAATTTTGAACGTGCCTGCTGCGTATTCATTGTGTGTGTGTGTATGTGTGTATGTGTGTGTACATCTCGTCTATGATTGTGAGGATGAATTTGGTTTAAAAACCATTATTGTGAGGTCATTTTGGTCGGTCCTGACAACTTCAAAGGGCTTTTTGAAGGTTAAGCTTTGGCGGTTCCTAACACCACGCACACACATTGACACACACACACACACACAAACATCATCTCCACCTTAGATAGATATGAACTGTACAAGTGTCTCAGCCAGGTAACAAGCTTTTTGGAGGCACATTTACAGACACACAAGTGCAGTTGCTGCACAAACTTTCACACAACTGACTGATTGGCTAAATAGACTGATTAACTCAGTGTATTGTTTTACTGATGTCCATGTAGTTCTGTTCTAGCAGGAGAAATCACAGTAGCTTTATTGCAGATCAACTTCTGTTCAGGCATGCACATGTGTGTAGACATGTCTTGCTATGGATGTGGGGACAAATTTAGGTTCGAAACAGGTGAGACACGGTGACTTGAGACTTAAGGAGATACCCTGCTGAACTCCATTCAGTGTTTTTAATGGCTCATTTTATTCTCCTTTGTAAATGAAACTGAGCGACACTAGAGCTGCTGTGGAGCAACATGTGAGGCTACATGGGAAAGTGGTCTCAGGCTTTTGGACACCACTGAATATTAACTAACCCTATACTGAGAGGTGTTCCTAATATTTTGTCCATCCCATTTATAGGAATTAGATTTGCCAATATATTAGGAACACTCTTCAGTATATCCCAGTACACTTAAACATTACCACAATTACAGTTACAGCCTCCACAATGACCATTAAAATAAACCAACACTTCTCAAACAGATTCAGTAAATACCGAACATTATAATCCTCATGAAGGAGGATTTACTGCAGGCCTGTTCCATTATACTGCATTAGTTTCATTCATGTTCACCCAATTCATATATATATATATATATATATATATATATAAAATAT
>NW_019525096.1:239206-248559 GCF_002814215.2 Seriola lalandi dorsalis | reverse complement strand
TGTCTGGCAGGTGTTGCCAGGAGCTTGGAAGTACTTGGCACTGGCTTGAAGAAAAAGGTTTTGGATCAAAAAATGAATTTCATGTTTGCATGAAATGATAATACATAATATACTTAATCACAAGCTACGTGACACACGCATGTACCTGGGATGAACTGGTTATGGTGAAAACCAGAGGGTGATTTCGCCCTTTAATATTTGTGTGTGAATTTAGTACACACACACACACACACACACAGCAGCGGTGTGAAAGCAGCTGTAAGGACATAAACTGCCTGAACTGAACTGCTAATACTCTAATCTGTACTGGCTCAGGTCCTGATAAAGAGAGGGATGCTGAAATCTCCTGAGAAATGTAAAGAAACTGCACTTTCAATCATGGCTGATCTAAATTAATGTAAAGTGGTTACAACATGGTGAACCGACCGACGTGTATTCACTCGGTCTACTGGCTCCATACAATCTCAATTTACAGTCATCAGTTACAAAATCAGCCTAAAGTCACTGACGTCACTAGCTGGACAACAGCCGAGAGCAACAGACACAATCCTACTAACCGCTAAAACGTCTGACGACAACGTCAATATCACCACCTGAAATGTTTGTCGGTACGGTTTGTCAGTCGTTGAACTGATTATACTTTTAGCTAAAGAGCTAACATGCTACTCACCGGGCTAACAGGAAAGTCGCGAGCTCGGCATCAAACCGCATCTCTTTCCTCTCAGCAGCTTCTCCAGCGGTGGAAAGTCACATCCAGATTTACTCGTGTCGCTTCTTTTCTTTGCCGTTGAACGTGGTTTCTTGTCGGGAGCGGTCCTTCGGGACGCAGATGAATATCGCCTTCGAGGAGGTTCCGCCATTCCTGTGTTTCTGTGACGCTAACCTGAAACTGCCGGAAGTTGTTCTTCTTCGTGGGACTGAGGGCAGACTTGACGCGCCACTGACTCACACGGCGTCTAGTGTCACAAAGTGGTATTACAACACAGGACAGGTCCGTGCTGGCTAGTGCGCATGCTCGTTTCAGTAGATAACTCTGAAATACAACAGATCTTGATCATGACATCACCACTATAGCCGCTTCACACACTGTTGATAGTGTTAATTCATTATTTGAACATTTGAAACTAAAGTTCTGGCCACATCTTATATTGCACCTTTACAGCACAACCACCAGAGCTGACATTTAAAAGTAAAGCTACATGTTCTTTGCCCACATTGCAAACTAACTTAGTTTTGTCACTAAGTTAAAACAAAAACATTGAGCTTAACTTGACTGATATTGACATATTTGATGCATACAAAACATTTGGATTTGCTCTGACAGTATATAAATCTATGCTTGGATTATAAAATACATTAATGCTTTCCCTTATACTTACATTCAATTTGTGACGTACAAGCATTTATACTTGCATTCAGGCCAGTAGATGTTGCACTGCTTGCATGAAGCATCAAGCTATAAACCCTTTGTGGAACCACTTTGCTGAGAAAGTAAAACCTCCGACGCTGTGGGACTTGCATCCAGTACCAGGCAGTTGATTTCTGCAAACAAAAGATACAATTTTACTCACCGAGTATTTCACTTACTGACAGAGCCAGGTTTCAGTTCACTGCTGCCACGTTGGTCTCTGGTGTCTGTATATGATGTCATAGGGCTGTCTCCCCAGTCACCACATGTTGGCAGTCTTGTCTTTATGTAACGACCCAGCCAGGGGAAAAGGGAAGCAACATAAAACTGACTACTAACTGATGTAGGGGAACAGGAACCAACAAAGAGCCTAACTATGTGATTCTAACCAAACCAAAAACACAAGAAGCAGCACCCCTGTTCCTAATGTGTCCAACAGTCTTTTTCTAAGGGTGTGATGCACAATCTGAATTCAGGGCTCTTAAACTCTCTTCCTCTGATGCTTGAACGGATGCAGCTGTGTGAGGCAGGATCATTGCTGCACCAATAGGAGAAGCCGGCCGTGGAGTCGTAGGCTCCTCCCCTCTGCCACGACAGAAACAAGTAATCCATCAGTTGGTGATAAAAATGCCCGAGCTTTGTGCAGCAACAAGCTGTAATAACAAGAAAAGTGGATCTGTCTTTTCTTTCCCAAAGAATGCAGAGAGGTAAGTCTAGACAGGGATAGGTTTTAATATTATAACAGTGTCATTGACTTATCTTCCGCCATCTTTAAAAAGAAATCAAAGGCTTTCCTTTTTTCCTTTTTCCTTTTCCTTTGTATGTAGTTTAGTAACTACATGAACTTACACTGTTTCTGGCCTTCATCCAGTATCTCCATAAAAGACGTTTAATTTGGATGATCCTGGAAAATCAAGGGTTATGTACAGTGACGATGAAGCCAGCTCTTTAAAAATTTTTGTGTGTTCGTCAGCAGGATTACACAAAAAGTACTGAAGTGATTTGCACCAAATTGGTAAAGGCATGGGACACGGGCCAGGGAAAAACCCATTAAACATTCAGGAATATCCAGGAATCCAGGAATCCAGGAATCCAGGAATATTCACATTGCAAAATAGGGCATTTTTCAAATTTTTCATCAATTTCTCAGGAAATAATGTTTGGATTGGGATATATTTATGGTGTTGATATCTATGAGTTAGTATAGTCTGGTGCAGATCCAGGTAATAAGCTGGATCTCAGAGATGTGTAAGATTGTTTGGCCGTGACGGAGGAATGTGCTCGACTGAGCATATCTGAGAATATCTACATATGGGACAAGTCAGGACACGAACTCCAGCCTTACGTTCGAGCCATTCCTGCCTATCCTTTCCCTGACTCTGACTCAGTAGCCTGGGAACAGGCAACATGTCACCTGCTGTTCTGTGACCTGCTTCCTGTTTAGCCATGTTTGGTTTGTTTGTATGTTTGGACTGACATCAGGTCGCCAGGCTGTGAGGTTTAGTTTGACCCAGAGTTCATACTGAAGTCCCTCTGTTTCAACCTGTTCTGACGACCAGATGTCTTTTATTGTTGGTCCTCTACACTGTCTTTTGTGCGTGGGTGGTATAGTCTGTCATTATCTGCTTACTTACTCCAAATATTAACTCAGCCCATATTTTTACTAGCCTGAAACCACACCTTATATTTCCGCCCATGGTGCATCCATATAATCATTTAATTTCTCTATTGGTACATAACATGGTGGGACAGCTGATAGGTCCACCTGGTCTGATGTCATACTGACGTTTTCTAGGTTGGGAAGGTGAAGGTTTGAGGATTACACCACAGTCAGACACTGACGGCTTCAAGACAACATCTTCGTCCAGAGCAGGAACAAAAGCTCTGACGTTACAGGACGAGTTTAACAGGTAAAACTATTTTAACGAAACATTAGACTTGCCTGAAGTTTCAACTACTATATGCCATTGTTATAGCATTCCTTATGAATACTATGATGAATTTTGAATATTCATTAATAAAGAAGTGTTATAATGGTTGAAATGGTTCTAGTGTTAAATGTTTTTTTTTTTTTTTGGTTTCCAACTTTCATTTCATCAAAACTGTTCTATAGGTGAGATCCAGCATGTCAGAACTGGCCTCAAAATTATTTTAAAGCCATCACAGCAGAAATTTATTTAAATTTTTTTAAACAAACTTGTAGTAAGTTTGTTTAATTATAAACCTGCAATTTATAGGGTAAACTCTTTGTAGGAAATTAGATTTTAATAAAATACTGAGCTGTAGTAAAGTCTAAGAAGGTGTGACTATGAGGAAAATGTGAAGTAACAACTTGTCATTTTAGGGGAAAGGGGAAATCATTTGCAATGCAAAGAGGAATGGTTCTCTTTTAGTTCCTGTTACAGAACCATTTGCTCCAAGGTCTAGCTTTTGATCATACAAAGTGTATTCATTAGTAATTCTTTTTTCTTCTTTTATCAGGGAACCACAATGACAAAACTTACAGAAACTCTTTGGGACACTCTGGAAAAGCTGAAAGATGAGCAGCTCAAGCACTTCCATTGGTTCCTGAAGCAGGATGGCATCCTAGAAGGTTTCTCGGCCATCCCAGTGGCCCGGCTGGAGAGGGCAGATAGGCAGGACACGGTGGATCTGATGGTGCAAAAATATGGCTGCAACGAAGCTCTGGGGATAACCATAAAGATTTTAGAGAAGATCAGCAGAAATGATCTGGTGGAGCATTTATCCAGTATCAGCTCAGGACCGAAAGGTAAGTTAAAAAATATGAATGTCTGAAAACCAACTTTCACACAGATCTTATAAATTATTACATTCAGCATATTCATTGTGGATTAAGTATAATGTTCAAACAATAATAATGTGAAAATAGCAATTTACCCAACACCACCAAAAGAAATAGACTGACAAGATGTGTGAATGTCCTGCTCTGCTTTGTTTTAGTCTTCAAGAACCAAGATTCTGCTCTTCTCAAATGTGAGTATGAAAGAAAGAAGGCTGAGCTGGGGGAGACAAAGGCCGTAATCAAGCTGATGATCCAGGAGAGACAGATGAAGATCCAGGAAATCAAACGCTCAGCAGAACTCAGCAGGAAATCTGCAAACAGACACACCGCAGACAGTGTACAGGTCTTCGGTGCGTTAGTGCAGTTGGTTCAGAGAAGTCTGGAAAATCTAATCGAAGCAATTGAAGAAAAACAGAAAACAACACAGAAACAGGCCGAAGGATACATCCAAGAGCTGGAGCAGGAAATTTCTGAGCTGACCAAGAGAAGTACTGAGGTGGAGCGGCTGTCGCACATCGAAGACTGCTCCCGGGATGCTATTCCACCCACCAAGAACTGGACAGAAGTCAACATCCCACCTCCACCATATGGACGAAGTCTTGGGAGCGTTGTGACTCAGCTGAAGGAAAAATTCATCAATGGGACGGAGAAGTTGATTGCAAAAGCCAAGCTGATCAGGGTCCAGGAGTATGCCGTGGATGTTAGTCTAGATCCTGACACAGCAAATGCCCATCTCCTTTTGTCTGACAATGGGAAACAAGTTTTCTGTGGTGATGTAGAACAAAATCTCCCAGACAATCCAGAAAGATTTAAACCTAATGTCAATGTCTTGGGAAAGCAGAGTTGCTCTTCAGGAAGATTTTACTACGAGGTTCAGGTGAAAGGGAAGACTTCCTGGGATTTAGGAATTGCCAAAGAGTCAGTCAGTAGGAAGGGGTCAATCACAGCAGGCCCTGAGACTGGCTACTGGACTATATGTTTAAGGAATACAGATGAGTACAAAGCTTCTGGTGTCAATCTCAGTGTAAAACATCCACTAAAGAAAGTGGGTGTGTTTGTGGATTATGGTAAAGGTTCAGTCTCCTTTTTCAATGTAGATTCTGCAGACATTATCCACTCCTTTACTGACTGTTCCTTCACTGAGAAAATGTATCCATTCTTCAGTCCTGGTCATCATAATCATGGTAAAAACTCCGCCCCTCTGATCATCTCTCCTGTCAATAACATTGATTAGATATGACCATTCATCCAGTCAAAACAGATTCCACCATTCTTCCAAATGTCATCAGTAAATGTGATGTTTGTGATTAATAAATGAATCACTCTTCATGATTTGATCAATAATAATGTAGGAGATGAGGGAAATGATTTGAAACAGTCTAAAAATGTAATGGAGTTTGGTTGTAGTGCCATGTTTTGCCACTAGATGGTGCCACTTCCTGTTTGATGACATGGAGTTACAGATGTGTGTGCTGCCTTGCTCTGATCCCTTGCCACAGTCTCCGGTTCTTTCTCCAGAAGGGGGAGTTGGTTTGTTCATATCTATATTCTACCACTCATGTCTGTAGGGATGGTTGTGTCTGGCAATGAATAATGGTTGATGTGTAACACACAATAAATGATCAGTGTGCAAATCCCTAACTTTGTGTGTCTGTTGGCTTTCCAAGCTAGCTTGTGTAATAAGTCCAGTCACCAAGTCACTGCATTTTCTTCCATCAATACCAACCACACAGGTATATATGTCTGCCTGCCACATTACCAATAAGAAACTATCATCAATGGAGGTGTTCAGGCTGGATCACATAAGGAAATAAAATAAAATTACTCTCATGAACACTATTATGTTGATGTACAGCACTGGCCCCAGGATAAAGTACAGATGGATGTCATATGTTAACAAAGTGTTGGACACACTGAAGGGCCCCAATAATAAGGCTGGACTCCTAGATGCCATTATAATGCAACAGTAGGCAAATCACAAAGAGCTTACATTACATAAAATGTAAAAAGACTACCTGAGAAGTAGGACTACCACTTCTTAGCCCAATTATTAGACATTGTTCCCTGTCTGGAAATTATGCGGCAGGCATGTTGTGTTCAAGGATGAAACATTTGGGTTTTTAACAACAGCACGTAGGTCAAGAATTAGTCATAAACACTTTATTTTGTTGATATACAGACTTTGCCCCGGGAAAAAGCATAGATGGAAGTCATTCATTAACAAAGTGTTAGACTGAAGGAGCCGAACAATAATGTAGGACTTAAAGGTTTTTATCGTTTGCTGACTGGAAATTATGTGGCAGGCATGTTGTGTTATAGAACGAGACAATTTAAGAAATGTTGCTCGGCCATGGAGTTTCTTCATGTCTGTCCACAGTGCATCTCTTGCTCAGTCAATTCAAAAAGTGATGAGTCAGCTTAGTTAATATGAGTGTTCTGATGCATTTTCCTGCTACAGCAGAAAGAGAAAACAGGTGTAAAGCATCTCCTGATGTCTTACTGCAAAGAATTGGTTCTGTAAAGCCAGTAACCCTGGTATTACAGAAAATCACCAGTATCATTGAAAATGGTTATCCAAAAATATACACAAAGCCTTTTCTGAACACCTGCAAGAGCTGGTTTGAGAATGTGACCAATGAAAATGAGTGATGGACTTCTGTTGGTCGCACAACACAACAAAACACAAATGTGTAATTTATGCTTTAATGGGAGTTTCTGGGGGATAAAACATCTGAAGTTTTAAATTACACATATAGTAGTGTCATATATTTTATGCAAGTGTCGCCCTTTGTAGCGTCACAGTTAATACATAACAGCTTACAGTTTCGTTTTACAATCACAATCATCAATCATTTATTGCCAGATATGAGGTTTATAGAGTCTGTCCTTTCATTTTAATACATTTTAAATATTGACATATTGACTAGATTAAACAAAGCAGAATCAACAAACTATTGAAAAGAGGTAGAGAAAGTAAAGCTGCAGACACTACTTTTTGTTTTTGTCTGAAGTCAATTTAAAGTCAGATTTCCAGTCTTTGCCTATTAATAAAAATATTCAATATGTAAATATGTGTGTATATGTAAAGAGATGGTACCATCAGAAGGTTATACCTGCTAACATATATTTGTTGTATTAATAATCACTGGAGAATATTTTGAACATCTGACATTCAGAAATTGACCTTGTTTTTAAAATATGATTGGATATATTTATATATATACATATATACATACATATTCCTTATCACTTTGTTATCATTTATTATTAAAACTATTTGAGTTGGTCCCCATGAAACGTGACAATTCAGATAATTAGTTATTGCTGCAAGTCTCTACAGTTAATGCAGCGGTCATGAGTCCGATTTTATTAAACTTCCACCAGAGCCACAGAAGACTTTTACACCTGTTTCTAAAGGCTGAGTTGCAATCCTTAAAGTCTGACTGTTACATATTTTGCTTTGTTACAGTATCCATAACCAGTCCATACTCTATTCTGTACACTTGTGTACTTTCTGGTGCTGGTCTGAGGCTGCCTGTGTAAATCCATAAAAGGATAAGTGAGTATGTTTATCAGATGGTAGTATTGTTTCAGTTGGGGAGGAGACTCACTGCAACATCTTTAACAGGAAGTCTAGCAGAGACAGTCGAGGCCAGGACAGTAACCACGTCTCTCCAACCGAGGATTATAACTTATATATGGTTCACTAGCTGTTAGACAGAACAATCTAAATGTATTGCTCATCTTTCTACATCTGAAAGACTCTGTGGTGAATTCAATTTGGTGAGTTTTTAAAGTGTTTATTGTTTGAATGGATGTTACATGTCTAGTTTTTCGGTGTATAACTTGTATCATTGTCTCTGCTGTCTAATTTCTATTTTGGGGAGAAAACTTTTTCATGTTTATTTCTGTCCTGGAATCAACTGAACTAAATTGGTAACACTGTACTACTGTGAGAGTTTTGAAGGGCTCCCGACATAAACAAAACTGAAGCTGAAACACAGGAAGAATCTGCAGCGGGTCTCTACGGGTTACAAATGTTTAATTATCAGCTACTGGCCTTCTGCAGTGTAGAGCAGGGTGCAGATGGATTGTTACTGATAAAGTCAAAGTGTCTTATCTTACTTTCAACTTGGCCCTTGGAGCAGCACAGCGTAAATATTTACTTAAATCACATTATATGTATGACTGCCTAAGATGTAAATCTATCTGTATAATTGAATCTTGATGTGTGAACAAATGGTAAGGAAGTAAAAGAGCAGAAAACTTCCAGACTGCTTCTACCAGGAACTGTATGTGGTTTTAACCATGAGGGTGAATAAGGTTATGATTTCTCCTCAGGTGTTTAAGGCCTCTCTTTTAGTTGGCTAGCTACCAAACTCAGGTAAGTTTGATTCTTACACCTTATAGTGTCACAATGTTCAGCTACTGGGTTAAAATACATTTCTTATCTTGGTCTTAAGGCCGGTTTATGGTCTCACAGAACTAGTCTTTGAGACGTGCTTTCCGACCACGTCAGAAACCAAATGTGTTTATGATTGAACGGCCAAACTGGAGGAAATGAAGTGATAAGTCAGATGACAGAGAGGAAATTCCTGAAAGACATTAATAGTGTCACATAAAGTTGTGTTAGAAATTTAAACTAGAACTACTGCCTTACATTCGCATGCCTCTGCCAAACAGGTAAGTTGCAAGAAATGGAGATAAAACACTGAGTAAATGTTTTTGTGGAACATGATGATGTCACAGTGAAGTTGACCTTTGACCATTTGGATGGAAAATGTCCTTTCATATAATCCTTTTAGAAAATTGACCTATATTACGCCATAATTAGAAAGCATATATGAATTTGTGACCTTGACCTTTGACAACTAAATTCTAATCAGGTAGTCCTTGAGGCCAAGTGAACATATGTGTCAAATCTGAACTCAAATTTATACGATTGTCCGTTTCATAAAATGGCTGACACAGGCATCCGCTATATTACATCAGAAAGATTTTATTTAAAAAATGGGTCATAGAAGAATCTTTAAACAGTATCTCTGGGACATTTCCTCTGAGGGGAAGCCACAGTTGCTTCTCTTACTGCTGTTCAGCCGAGGAAGCCAAGTGAATTCCTGCAATTAGACAGGAAGCAGCTAT